>NC_085136.1:49051927-49351927 GCF_035046485.1 Aedes albopictus
GTTGCTCGAATCGCCCCAGAAGCATGTTCGCTTGACTTTAACGGAGTGCCCTTCTACTATTGTTCTGCGCAACCGGGCGCCGATAACCGCCGCCTGCAGCTCGATACGGGGGATTGATAAAAGCTGCAGAGGAGCAACCTTTGTTATGGAGGCAACCAGAGCGCATCGTCTGCCCTTTGTCATGGATGCGAAAGTACGCAGCCGCAGAATATGCTTGTGCGCTGCCGTCTACGAATATGTGCAGCTCCAACGATTCGTAGCAGTCCGGATCGTATCCTGGGAAGTAGCACCGCTAAATTTTAATCTTGCCTTGGATAACCAGCGACCCCACTAATCCCAAAGGATCGCAGATCTTCATAAGGAGACTGAGCATCATTCTCTTGGTAGGAGCTCTTTCACCTTTCGACAGTTCTTCAAGGTCTCCTTGCAGGCTGAGATTGAAGCAGAAAGCATCTTCACCGGGTATCCACGATATTCCCAGCAATCGCTCAAATCCGCTTTGACTGTTCATCGTTAAGTGTTTCACAGTGGCTGGTTTGACTTCTCCAATCGTTTCCAGTACCTTGGGCTTGTTGCATGCCCATTTTCGAATGTGAAACCCTGCCTTTTGATGAACTTCCGCGACTTCTAACGCCAACTGAGCTTCTTCTTCCTCGGTGTCATCGCTGTTCAGGTAGTCGTCGACAGTGTTGGTAAACTCACACTCAAAGCACACTCATGAACTGCTCCTGCGTGAGCAAACTCGCGCGCGATTCTGAATCGTTTTCTCACGTGCGAGCTTTTCATGCAAAATCTCGCTCTCACGAGTCAAGCGCCGAAATCTCATTTGCTTGTAAAACGAATTCAAATCAATTTGAACGACATTCTTTGGTGTTGTACGCTAGATATGCTTTTGTTCTATCCTGCAAATCAAAAAGCTTCGATGTAAATAATAGCAAAACCAAGAAATAAAGAAATGATTGAAATCACGAGTCAACTCATGTATGATTTTTTCGGCGTTGAGTTTGGCGAGTCAAGAATCGCGCGTGAAACAACTCAACCGTGAGATTTGAGAATTTGAGTTTTTATCAACACTGGTCTCGTCGATATAATGCCTGTTTTCAATCGCCGCTGCTGCTCTTGGGTATTCATCACGTATGTGGCAGCCCTAATCCCACCTAATGCATCTGACAGGAGCCAACATCTATCGTGTATCCACAATGGAATCCTTTGTGGATACACAAATGTTTACATACAACATGTTGTCTTCTTAAAGATGGCGTCCTCGCACCCTGGTGGTATTCATCCTCATGGTTCGACGGTCGAGATTTTTGACGTATTGCGACTGAGATGGGGAGCAAGTGGCATGTGCCAGTGCCGGGGTAACACACGCAAGCGGGGAAAAGCTTTCATCGTGATGTGTGATACGCAGAGGCGCACAATCGGCTGGTGGCCAATCGACGAAAGAATGTGCAGGTTGAGGATGAAGGGCCGAATCTTCAACTTCAACATAATCGGAAGCACTGATGCTGACAAGGACGTAGGTATTTTACGCGCAGCGCAAACGCGAGTACGCCCGCTGCCCAAGCCACGACGTCAAGATCATCATGGGAGACCTAAACGCTCAGGTAGGCCAGGAGGAGGAGGAATTCAGACCGACGATTGGAAAGTTCAGCGCTCACCAGCGGATGAACGACAATGACCTACGTCACATGGATTTCGCCGCCTCCAAGAACATGGTCATTCGTAGCACATTCTTCCCGCACAGCCTTCCTTATTGTAGCACCTGGAGATCACCACAGCAGACGGAATCTCAAATCGACCACGTTCTGATTGACGGACGGCACTTCTCCGACATTATCGACGTCAGGACCTATCGTGGCGCCAACATCGACTCCGACCACTATCTGGTGATGGTCAAACTGCGCCCAAAACTCTCCGTCATCAACAATGTACGATACCGGCGACCGCCACGGTACAACCTAGAGCGACTGAAGCAATCGGATGTCGCCTCAGCATACGCGCAGAATCTCGAGGCCGCGTTGCCAGACGAGGGCGAGCTCGATGAGGCCCCTCTAGAGGACTGTTGGAGTACAGTGAAAGCAGCCATTAACGACGCAGCCGAGAGCACCATCGGGTACGTGGAACGGAATCGACGGAACGAATGGTTCGACGAAGAGTGTAGAACGGTTTTGGAAGAGAAGAACGCAGCGCAGGTGATTATGCTGCAGCAAGGGACCCGACAGAACGTGGAACATTACAAACAGAAGCGGAAACAGCAGACCCGCCTCTTTCGGGAGAAAAAAAAAGTCGTCTGAAAGAAGCGGAGTGCGAAGAAATGGAACTGCTGTGCCGTTCTCAAGAAACACGGACATTCTACCCGAAGCTCAACAAACCCCGCAACAGCTTCGTGCCGCGAGCCGAAATGTGCAGGAATAAGGACGGAGGCCTCTTGACGGACGGACGCGAGGTGATCGAAAGATGGAAGCAGCACTTCGATCAGCACCTGAATGGCGTGGAGAACGTAGGCACGGGAGACCATGGCAACGGAGGAAACGACGACACCAGTGCAGCGGAGGACGGAAATGAATCAACTCCCGCGCTGAGGGAAGTTAGAGATGCCATTTATCAGATCAAAACTAACAAAGCAACTGTGCAAAGCAAAATGTGTGTGAGTGACTCCAAATAGTGAGATCGCAGAAAATTTTCGCTCCCGGTTAACTGATACTTTTCGAAGTGTAATCAGTACTTATCGATCGTTATATTTAGTGCAAAGTGGGGGTACAAGTGATTTCCACCGAATTTCATTTGGATTATTATCGGATTTCGAAACTATCCGCCTAAATACCGAAATTAAAAGTGCGGGCATAAATCGAACCTTTAGAAACTGTGCCTATTGAACACATTTGAAGGCACAGCCAGTCCTCACACACGAGCGCGAGGTGGAAGAAACACATATCCACTTAACTAGGCTAGGAAAGTGATTCGGTTTTGTAGGAAGTAATCTAAATAAAATAAAATGTTCAATATTCGATTATGTATCGGTTTAGTAATTTGTTTGAAATGATTCAGTTATAACGAAAAAAAAAGAGTTAGAATTTATATCAGTGTTTCACTAGAGAGCGGAATTAGGTACATAACCACAAGCCGCGCCGCAAAGATGTTTCCATCGAATCCGAAAGCGAGAGAGACGAGCACCCGCGTGATACGTTTGTGTGCGTGTCATCCGAGCGCATAAACGAACGAACGGGAGAAAGACGAAAGATAGGTTGCTGAGCATGGGAAGGCGTTGGATGAGCAGTTTTGTAAGTGATGTTAAGGAGTACAGTTGTGGGTAGAGTTTCGGTTTTAATAAAAGAAAAGAAAATAGTATTTGAAAAAAAGTTTGTGATTTTATTTTGTGTGGAGAATTCCTACAATGGCACAGCCGGTAGGATCGTGTGATGTGAAATATATAAAAAAAAAAGTGGGAAGTGAAATGTGTATAATCGTGATTGTTTTTATGTACTGCAAGCAAGCGCAAGAAAATAAATTCAAATGCGTTGCACCCTTTGAGCAGCAGCTGGAGATGGATGAAGGTGAACGGCTTCGTGTTTGTCATGATGTGTTTGGATATAAGGTAAGGTAAATAGAAGAACGATTGTGGTGACAGGCACTTCCCTGACATTGGTGATGTTATCTAAAAATGGAAGAAATAGCATTTTTTGCATTCTTTGTGCACTATTCACTATCAAACTTTACGGTTGGCTCGTTAGGCTGCAGTTACAGATAATTCGTACGAATGTTGCAAATCTGAAAGTGCGATTAACTTGTGAACAATGGGGTTCCAAATATCGTATATATTTTTCAATTCTTGAAAATGATAGGGTTGTGTCAACATCGGTAATCGGCAAAGAGAAAAACACTTGCATTGAGATTTGTTAATTATTCTTGAGTTAGTATTTCATCCCTATTTCTTTGGTAACAGCAGAAATTTCGTAGTGGTGTAGTTATAAAAAAAATTAATAAAATGCTTTCGGCCACGATTTCTATTACGATTTTTAGTTAGAAGGCTAAATAAGCAGCTGTCGATGATTGTAACAGATAATGGTTGAAATAACACAATAGAAGCTGGAATAAATGCAATGCTTGGAAAACTAGTGTCACCCCTCCAGGCTTGAGCGAACAAAATAAGGTTTTTGAGGGTATTTTGGGAGGTATTCTGTATGCAACGTTCCAAGACTTGATGCTGATACTTGATTGGTAACGTTGAGCTTGAAAACCTCAATCCAAGAGAGTTTTAAGATCGGAGATTGCGAATGGATGAATCTGTGGTAAGCGATTTAGAGCGATTCGAAGGAATATTTTCTGGTTTTAATACTTGATTGGTAACATTGAGCTTGAAAACCTCAATCCAAGAGAGTTTTAAGATCGGAGATTGTGAATGGATGAATCTGTGACAAGTGAATCAGAGCGTTGCGAAGGAATATTTTCTGGTTTTGATACTTGATTGGTAACGTTGAGCTTGAAAACCTCAATCCAAGAGAGTTTTAAGATTGGAAATTGTGAATGGATGAATCTGTGGTATGCGATTCAGAGCGATTCGAAGGAATATTTTCTGGTTTTGATACTTGACTGGTAACATTGAGCTTGAAAACCTCAATCCAAGAGAGTTTTAAGATCGGAGATTGTGAATGGATGAATCTGTGACAAGCGATTCAGAGCGATTCGAAGGAATATTTTCTGGTTTTGATACTTGATTGGTAACATTGAGCTTGAAAACCTCAATCCAAGAGAGTTTTAAGATCGAAGATTGTGAATGGATGAATCTGTGACAAGCGATTCAGAGCGTTTCGAAGGAATATTTTCTGGTTTTGATACTTGATTGGTAACATTGAGCTTGAAAACCTCAATCCAAGAGAGTTTTAAGATCGAAAATTGTGAATGGATGAATCTGTGACAAGCGATTCAGAGCGATTCGAAGGAATATTTTCTGGTTTTGATACTTGATTGGTAACATTGAGCTTGAAAACCTCAATCCAAGAGAGTTTTAAGATCGAAGATTGCGAATGGATGAATCTGTGACAAGCGATTCAGAGCGATTCGAAGGAATATTTTCTGGCTTTGATACTTGATTGGTAACATTGAGCTTGAAAACCTCAATCCAAGAGAGTTTTAAGATCGGAGATTGTGAATGGATGAATCTGTGACAAGCGATTCAGAGCGTTTCGAAGGAATATTTTCTGGTTTTGATACTTGATTGGTAACATTGAGCTTGAAAACATCAATCCAAGAGAGTTTTAAGATCGAAAATTGTGAATGGATGAATCTGTGACAAGCGATTGAGAGCGATTCAAAGGAATATTTTCTGGTTTTGATACTTGATTGGTAACATTGAGCTTGAAAACCTCAATCCAAGAGAGTTTTAAGATCGAAGATTGTGAATGGATGAATCTGTGACAAGCGATTCAGAGCGTTGCGAAGGAATATTTTTTGGTTTTGATACTTGATTGGTAACATTGAGCTTGAAAACCTCAATCCAAGAGAGTTTTAAGATCGGAGATTGTGAATGGATGAATCTGTGACAAGCGATTCAGAGCGTTGCGAAGAATATTTTCTGGTTTTGATACTTGATTGGTAACGTTGAGCTTGAAAACCTCAATCCAAGAGAGTTTTAAGATCGAAGATTGTGAATGGATGAATCTGTGACAAGCGATTCAGAGCGATTCGAAGGAATATTTTCTGGTTTTGATACTTGATTGGTAATATTGAGCTTGAAAACCTCAATCCAAGAGAGTTTTAAGATCGAAAATTGTGAATGGATGAATCTGTGACAAGCGATTCAGAGCGTTGCGAAGGAATATTTTTTGGTTTTGATACTTGATTGGTAACATTGAGCTTGAAAACCTCAATCCAAGAGAGTTTTAAGATCGAAAATTGTGAATGGATGAATCTGTGACAAGCGATTCAGAGCGATTCGAAGGAATATTTTCTGGTTTTGATACTTGATTGGTAATATTGAGCTTGAAAACCTCAATCCAAGAGAGTTTTAAGATCGAAAATTGTGAATGGATGAATCTGTGACAAGCGATTCAGAGCGTTGCGAAGGAATATTTTTTGGTTTTGATACTTGATTGGTAACATTGAGCTTGAAAACCTCAATCCAAGAGAGTTTTAAGATCGAAAATTGTGAATGGATGAATCTGTGACAAGCGATTCAGAGCGTTGCGAAGGAATATTTTTTGGTTTTGATACTTGATTGGTAACATTGAGCTTGAAAACCTCAATCCAAGAGAGTTTTAAGATCGAAAATTGTGAATGGATGAATCTGTGACAAGCGATTCAGAGCGTTGCGAAGGAATATTTTTTGGTTTTGATACTTGATTGGTAACATTGAGCTTGAAAACCTCAATCCAAGAGAGTTTTAAGATCGGAGATTGTGAATGGATGAATCTGTGACAAGCGATTCAGAGCGATTCGAAGGAATATTTTCTGGTTTTGATACTTGATTGGTAACATTGAGCTTGAAAACCTCAGTCCAAGAGAGTTTTAAGATCGGAGATTGTGAATGGATGAATCTGTGACAAGCGATTCAGAGCGTTGCGAAGGAATATTTTCTGGTTTTGATACTTGATTGGTAACATTGAGCTTGAAAACCTCAATCCAAGAGAGTTTTAAGATCGGAGATTGTGAATGGATGAATCTGTGACAAGCGATTCAGAGCGTTGCGAAGGAATATTTTCTGGTTTTGATACTTGATTGGTAACATTGAGCTTGAAAACCTCAATCCAAGAGAGTTGTAAGATCGAAGATTGCGAATGGATGAATCTGTGACAAGCGATTCAGAGCGATTCGAAGGAATATTTTCTGGCTTTGATACTTGATTGGTAACATTGAGCTTGAACACCTCAATCCAAGAGAGTTTTAAGATCGAAGATTGTGAATGGATGAATCTGTGACAAGCGATTCAGAGCGTTTCGAAGGAATATTTTCTGGTTTTGATACTTGATTGGTAACATTGAGCTTGAAAACCTCAATCCAAGAGAGTTTTAAGATCGAAAATTGTGAATGGATGAATCTGTGACAAGCGATTGAGAGCGATTCAAAGGAATATTTTCTGGTTTTGATACTTGATTGGTAACATTGAGCTTGAAAACCTCAATCCAAGAGAGTTTTAAGATCGGAGATTGTGAATGGATGAATCTGTGACAAGCGATTCAGAGCGTTGCGAAGAATATTTTCTGGTTTTGATACTTGATTGGTAACGTTGAGCTTGAAAACCTCAATCCAAGAGAGTTTTAAGATCGAAAATTGTGAATGGATGAATCTGTGACAAGCGATTCAGAGCGATTCGAAGGAATATTTTCTGGTTTTGATACTTGATTGGTAACATTGAGCTTGAAAACCTCAATCCATCTAATCCATCCAATCAATCGAAAATTGTGAATGGATGAATCTGTGACAAGCGATTCAGAGCGATTCAAAGGAATATTTTCTGGTTTTAATACTTGATTGGTAACATTGAGCTTGAAAACCTCAATCCAAGAGAGTTTTAAGATCGAAGATTGTGAATGGATGAATCTGTGACAAGCGATTCAGAGCGTTGCGAAGGAATATTTTTTGGTTTTGATACTTGATTGGTAACATTGAGCTTGAAAACCTCAATCCAAGAGAGTTTTAAGATCGGAGATTGTGAATGGATGAATCTGTGACAAGCGATTCAGAGCGTTGCGAAGGAATATTTTCTGGTTTTGATTCTTGATTGGTAACATTGAGCTTGAAAACCTCAATCCAAGAGAGTTTTAAGATCGGAGATTGTGAATGGATGAATCTGTGACAAGCGATTCAGAGCGTTGCGAAGGAATATTTTCTGGTTTTGATACTTGATTGGTAACATTGAGCTTGAAAACCTCAATCCAAGAGAGTTTTAAGATCGAAGATTGCGAATGGATGAATCTGTGACAAGCGATTCAGAGCGATTCGAATGAATATTTTCTGGCTTTGATACTTGATTGGTAACATTGAGCTTGAAAACCTCAATCCAAGAGAGTTTTAAGATCGAAGATTGTGAATGGATGAATCTGTGACAAGCGATTCAGAGCGTTTCGAAGGAATATTTTCTGGTTTTGATACTTGATTGGTAACATTGAGCTTGAAAACCTCAATCCAAGAGAGTTTTAAGATCGGAGATTGTGAATGGATGAATCTGTGACAAGCGATTCAGAGCGATTCGAAGGAATATTTTCTGGTTTTGATACTTGATTGGTAACATTGAGCTTGAAAACCTCAATCCAAGTGAGTTTTAAGATCGAAGATTGTGAATGGATGAATCTGTGACAAGCGATTCAGAGCGATTCGAAGGAATATTTTCTGGTTTTAATACTTGATTGGTAACATTGAGCTTGAAAACCTCAATCCAAGAGAGTTTTAAGATCGGAGATTGTGAATGGATGAATCTGTGACAAGCGATTCAGAGCGATTCGAAGGAATATTTTCTGGTTTTAATACTTGATTGGTAACATTGAGCTTGAAAACCTCAATCCAAGAGAGTTTTAAGATCGAAGATTGTGAATGGATGAATCTGTGACAAGCGATTCAGAGCGTTGCGAAGGAATATTTTTTGGTTTTGATACTTGATTGGTAACATTGAGCTTGAAAACCTCAATCCAAGAGAGTTTTAAGATCGGAGATTGTGAATGGATGAATCTGTGACAAGCGATTCTGAGCGTTGCGAAGAATATTTTCTGGTTTTGATACTTGATTGGTAACGTTGAGCTTGAAAACCTCAATCCAAGAGAGTTTTAAGATCGAAAATTGTGAATGGATGAATCTGTGACAAGCGATTCAGAGCGATTCGAAGGCATATTTTCTGGTTTTGATACTTGATTGGTAACATTGAGCTTGAAAACCTCAATCCAAGTGAGTTTTAAGATCGAAGATTGTGAATGGATGAATCTGTGACAAGCGATTCAGAGCGATTCGAAGGAATATTTTCTGGTTTTAATACTTGATTGGTAACATTGAGCTTGAAAACCTCAATCCAAGAGAGTTTTAAGATCGAAGATTGTGAATGGATGAATCTGTGACAAGCGATTCAGAGCGTTGCGAAGGAATATTTTTTGGTTTTGATACTTGATTGGTAACATTGAGCTTGAAAACCTCAATCCAAGAGAGTTTTAAGATCGGAGATTGTGAATGGATGAATCTGTGACAAGCGATTCTGAGCGTTGCGAAGAATATTTTCTGGTTTTGATACTTGATTGGTAACGTTGAGCTTGAAAACCTCAATCCAAGAGAGTTTTAAGATCGGAGATTGTGAATGGATGAATCTGTGACAAGCGATTCAGAGCGATTCGAAGGAATATTTTCTGGTTTTGATACTTGATTGGTAACATTGAGCTTGAAAACCTCAATCCAAGTGAGTTTTAAGATCGAAGATTGTGAATGGATGAATCTGTGACAAGCGATTCAGAGCGATTCGAAGGAATATTTTCTGGTTTTGATACTTGATTGGTAACATTGAGCTTGAAAACCTCAATCCAAGTGAGTTTTAAGATCGAAGATTGTGAATGGATGAATCTGTGACAAGCGATTCTGAGCGTTGCGAAGAATATTTTCTGGTTTTGATACTTGATTGGTAACGTTGAGCTTGAAAACCTCAATCCAAGAGAGTTTTAAGATCGAAAATTGTGAATGGATGAATCTGTGACAAGCGATTCAGAGCGATTCGAAGGAATATTTTCTGGTTTTGATACTTGATTGGTAACATTGAGCTTGAAAACCTCAATCCATCTAATCCATCCAATCAATCGAAAATTGTGAATGGATGAATCTGTGACAAGCGATTCAGAGCGATTCGAAGGAATATTTTCTGGTTTTAATACTTGATTGGTAACATTGAGCTTGAAAACCTCAATCCAAAAGAGTTTTAAGATCGAAGATTGTGAATGGATGAATCTGTGACAAGCGATTCAGAGCGTTGCGAAGGAATATTTTCTGGTTTTGATACTTGATTGGTAACATTGAGCTTGAAAACCTCAATCCAAGAGAGTTTTAAGATCGGAGATTGTGAATGGATGAATCTGTGACAAGCGATTCAGAGCGTTGCGAAGGAATATTTTCTGGTTTTGATACTTGATTGGTAACGTTGAGCTTCAAAACCTCAATCCAAGAGAGTTTTAAGATCGGAGATTGTGAATGGATGAATCTGTGGTATGTGATTCAGAGCGATTCGAAGGAATATTTTCTGGTTTTGATACTTGATTGGTAACATTGAGCTTGAAAACCTCAATCCAAGAGAGTTTTAAGATCGGAGATTGTGAATGGATGAATCTGTGGTATGCGATTCAGAGCGATTCGAAGGAATATTTTCTGGTTTTGATACTTGATTGGTAACGTTGAGCTTGAAAACCTCAATCCAAGAGAGTTTTAAGATCGGAGATTGTGAATGGATGAATCTGTGGTATGCGATTCAGAGCGATTCGAAGAAATATTTTCTGGTTTTGATACTTGATTGGTAACATTGAGCTTGAAAACCTCAATCCAAGAGAGTTTTAAGATCGAAAATTGTGAATGGATGAATCTGTGACAAGCGATTCAGAGCGTTGCGAAGGAATATTTTCTGGTTTTGATACTTGATTGGTAACATTGAGCTTGAAAACCTCAATCCAAGTGAGTTTTAAGATCGGAGATTGTGAATGGATGAATCTGTGACAAGCGATTCAGAGCATTGCGAAGGAATATTTTCTGGTTTTGATACTTGATTGGTAACGTTGAGCTTGAAAACCTCAATCCAAGAGAGTTTTATGATCGGAGATTGTGAATGGATGAATCTGTGGTATGCGATTCAGAGCGTTGCGAAGGAATATTTTCTGGTTTTGATACTTGATTGGTAACATTGAGCTTGAAAACCTCAATCCAAGAGAGTTTTAAGATCGAAAATTGTGAATGGATGAATCTGTGACAAGCGATTCAGAGCGTTGCGAAGGAATTTTTTTGGTTTTGATACTTGATTGGTAACATTGAGCTTGAAAACCTCAATCCAAGAGAGTTTTAAGATCGAAAATTGTGAATGGATGAATCTGTGGTATGCGATTCAGAGCGATTCGAAGAAATATTTTCTGGTTTTGATACTTGATTGGTAACATTGAGCTTGAAAACCTCAATCCAAGAGAGTTTTAAGATCGAAAATTGTGAATGGATGAATCTGTGACAAGCGATTCAGAGGGATTCGAAGGAATATTTTCTGGTTTTGATACTTGATTGGTAACGTTGAGCTTGAAAACCTCAATCCAAGAGAGTTTTAAGATCGAAAATTGTGAATGGATGAATCTGTGACAAGCGATTCAGAGCGTTGCGAAGGAATTTTTTTGGTTTTGATACTTGATTGGTAACATTGAGCTTGAAAACCTCAATCCAAGAGAGTTTTAAGATCGGAAATTGTGAATGGATGAATCTGTGGTATGCGATTCAGAGCGATTCGAAGGAATATTGTTTGATTTTGATACTTGATTGGCAACATTGAGCTTGAAAACCTCAATCCAAGTGAGTTTTAAGATCGGAGATTGTGAATGGATGAATCTGTGACAAGCGATTCAGAGCGTTTCGAAGGAATATTTTCTGGTTTTGATACTTGATTGGTAACGTTGAGCTTGAAAACCTCAATCCAAGAGAGTTTTATGATCGGAGATTGTGAATGGATGAATCTGTGGTATGCGATTCAGAGCGATACGAAGGAATATTTTCTGGTTTTGATACTTGATTGGTAACATTGAGCTTGAAAACCTCAATCCAAGAGAGTTTTAAGATCGGAGATTGTGAATGGATGAATCTGTGACAAGCGATTCAGAGCGATTCGAAGGAATATTTTCTGGTTTTGATACTTGATTGGTAACATTGAGCTTGAAAACCTCAATCCAAGAGAGTTCTAAGATCGGAGATTGTGAATGGATGTAATATTTTCTGATTTTGATACTGGATTGGCAACATTGAGCTTGAAAACCTCAATCCAAGAGAGTTTTAAGATCGGAGATTGTGAATGAATGAATCTGTGACAAGCGATTCAGAGCGTTGCGAAGGAATATTTTCTGGTTTTGATACTTGATTGGTAACGTTGAGCTTGAAAACCTCAATCCAAGAGAGTTTTAAGATCAGAGATTGTGAATGGATGAATCTGTGACAAGCGATTCAGAGCGTTGCGAAGGAATATTTTCTGGTTTTGATACTTGATTGGTAACGTTGAGCTTGAAAACCTCAATCCATCCATACCCTCGAGCGGGTTGGTGCGTCTCTGAGGAGGTGTTCGATCCAAGTGGATCTGATAAGAAAAAATCCATACCCTCGAGCGGGTTGGTGCGTCTCTGAGGAGGCGTTCGATCCAAGTGGATCTGATGAAAGAAAATCCATACCCTCGAGCGGGTTGGTGCGTTTCTGAGGAGGCGTTCGATCCAAGTGGATCTAATAAGAAAAAATCCATACCCTCGAGCGGGTTGGTGCGTCTCTGAGGAGGCGTTCGATCCAAGTGGATCTGATGAAAGAAAATCCATACCCTCGAGCGGGTTGGTGCGTTTCTGAGGAGGCGTTCGATCCAAGTGGATCTAATAAGAAAAAATCCATACCCTCGAGCGGGTTGGTGCGTCTCTGAGGAGGCGTTCGATCCAAGTGGATCTGATGAAAGAAAATCCATACCCTCGAGCGGGTTGGTGCGTCTCTGAGGAGGCGTTCGATCCAAGTGGATCTGATGAAAGAAAATCCATACCCTCGAGCGGGTTGGTGCGTCTCTGAGGAGGCGTTCGATCCAAGTGGATCTGATGAAAGAAAATCCATACCCTCGAGCGGGTTGGTGCGTCTCTGAGGAGGCGTTCGATCCAAGTGGATCTGATGAAAGAAAATCCATACCCTCGAGCGGGTTGGTGCGTTTCTGAGGAGGCGTTCGATCCAAGTGGATCTAATAAGAAAAATCCATACCCTCGAGCGGGTTGGTGCGTCTCTGAGGAGGCGTTCGATCCAAGTGGATCTGATGAAAGAAAATCCATACCCTCGAGCGGGTTGGTGCGTTTCTGAGGAGGCGTTCGATCCAAGTGGATCTAATAAGAAAAAATCCATACCCTCGAGCGGGTTGGTGCGTCTCTGAGGAGGCGTTCGATCCAAGTGGATCTGATGAAAGAAAATCCATACCCTCGAGCGGGTTGGTGCGTCTCTGAGGAGGCGTTCGATCCAAGTGGATCTGATGAAAGAAAATCCATACCCTCGAGCGGGTTGGTGCGTCTCTGAGGAGGCGTTCGATCCAAGTGGATCTGATGAAAGAAAATCCATACCCTCGAGCGGGTTGGTGCGTCTCTGAGGAGGCGTTCGATCCAAGTGGATCTGATGAAAGAAAATCCATACCCTCGAGCGGGTTGGTGCGTTTTTGAGGAGGCGTTCGATCCAAGTGGATCTAATAAGAAAAAATCCATACCCTCGAGCGGGTTGGTGCGTCTCTGAGGAGGCGTTCGATCCAAGTGGATCTAATAAGAAAAAATCCATACCCTCGAGCGGGTTGGTGCGTCTCCGAAGAGGCGTTCGATCCAAGTGGATCTGATGAAAGAAAATCCATACCCTCGAGCGGGTTGGTGCGTTTCTGAGGAGGCGTTCGATCCAAGTGGATCTAATAAGAAAAAATCCATACCCTCGAGCGGGTTGGTGCGTCTCTGAGGAGGCGTTCGATCCAAGTGGATCTGATGAAAGAAAATCCATACCCTCGAGCGGGTTGGTGCGTCTCTGAGGAGGCGTTCGATCCAAGTGGATCTGATGAAAGAAAATCCATACCCTCGAGCGGGTTGGTGCGTCTCTGAGGAGGCGTTCGATCCAAGTGGATCTGATGAAAGAAAATCCATACCCTCGAGCGGGTTGGTGCGTCTCTGAGGAGGCGTTCGATCCAAGTGGATCTGATAAGAGAAAATCCATACCCTCGAGCGGGTTGGTGCGTCTCTGAAGAGGCGTTCGGTCCAAGTGGATCTGATAAGAGAAAATCCATACCCTCGAGCGGGTTGGTGCGTCTCTGAGGAGGCGTTCGATCCAAGTGGATCTGATGAGAGAAAATCCATATCCTCGAGCGGGTTGGTGCGTCTCTGAGGAGACGTTTGATCCAAGTGGATCTGATGAGGAAAATAATTATTGATATTATTGATTATATGTTACCTATAATTAATCACTTTTTTCAATTTATTTACAGGTTTTCTTTGTTTATTTATGCAGGTTTTAAAACTCTATTTTTTCATTAGTAGTCTGTCCAATCTTTAGTTAGAGTAGGGGAAGAGGAGGATGTAGGAAGTAATCTAAATAAAATAAAATGTTCAATATTCGATTATGTATCGGTTTAGTAATTTGTTTGAAATGATTCAGTTATAACGAAAAAAAAAGAGTTAGAATTTATATCAGTGTTTCACTAGAGAGCGGAATTAGGTACATAACCACAAGCCGCGCCGCAAAGATGTTTCCATCGAATCCGAAAGCGAGAGAGACGAGCACCCGCGTGATACGTTTGTGTGCGTGTCATCCGAGCGCATAAACGAACGAACGGGAGAAAGACGAAAGATAGGTTGCTGAGCATGGGAAGGCGTTGGATGAGCAGTTTTGTAAGTGATGTTAAGGAGTACAGTTGTGGGTAGAGTTTCGGTTTTAATAAAAGAAAAGAAAATAGTATTTGAAAAAAAGTTTGTGATTTTATTTTGTGTGGAGAATTCCTACAGGTTTGTTGAACAAATTCGCTGCCGACTATAGTGTTAATTCATAATTTATATAAGCTGATTAGTGAAATGGCATCCTGTGAAGAAAATGCCTTTGATGATGGGCTTCAAAGTGAGTCATTAACAGACGTGCGTACTCCATCACCATCTATTTTGAACTCCCCGAAAGAGCAAATGGATGAGTCAGACGGTGAAGATGATGGTGTCAATGTCACCATTAGACCACTGCGTCCGCCACTGCACACGGCGGAAGACGAAATAAACCGCGATACGGAAAGCAAGTCTAAGGTAGGTGGAGATGCAGGTAAAGTGAAGCGCCGTACCTTGTGTGGGGCAGCGCGTCGTAGGCTGCAAAAGCTTATGAACAACGGGATGGACTACAACGCAGCCCGTGAGCAAGCAAAACTGCCTCTAGCTAGCACCCCCAAGAGAGTGAGGAATTCTGATCTCGACCGTACCAACAGTAGCGAAGGTAAGCCAGCGTCAAAGAAGTTATGCGATGGTCAAATCTCTGAGGAGGAACATGCCAACGACATGCTTACTGAAAGCCCATCTCAACAGGTAAATGAAAAAGTTGTAAACAATTCCAAAGCGCCTCGAAATGTCGGGAAGAATGAAAGGGACCCTAAAGACCCTAAGCTGCCACACATTTCGAGGACTATGCATGGGCAGGGACGAGAGGCCCTCCCTGCTCCTACTTATAGCGATATTGCTAACCGGGTAAGGCTAGGAATTATGCCCAAGAATTATCCTGTGATTGAGCTGTCAACTAACCAACAGGAAGTGGTACAAGAAGCCCTCCTGTTGAAAGTTGTTCAGCAACGCCGGGAACAATTCAAGCCTAAGTTTGCTTGCTGTAGGTTTAGGCCTGGGTACCTAGTGCTCACATGCCAGGGCAAAGAAACCGCTAATTGGGTAAAAGATAAATTTACGTCATTGGTACTTTGGGAAGGGGCAGATTTGGTTGTCGTGGACGAGGATAAAATCCCACGTCCTGAAGTCTTAATTGCTTTCTTCCCATGGAGTGCCAAATACAGTAACGACATGATTTTGTCTCTCATTGAGAGCCAAACTGAAGATATGTTTGCTGATACATGGAGGGTTCTATACCGTCGAGTAAAGGGCGAGCACCTTGAACTTAGCTTTACGGTAGACGATTCCTCTTTGCGGAAGTTAAGTGCGAACAAATTTGTATTGCATTACAGGTATGGGCAGATTCAAATTACTAAGAAACGCCCTGCTCAACCCATTGATAAAAGAATAGTGCCAGTTATCCCTACAGTTGCCCCGGACGAAAAGGCCATGGATTGTGAGCTAGTCCTGGAAGGCCATAACATTCCAGGGACAAGTAGAGCTGAAAATTATTCTTTTGTTCACTCGGGAAGTTCTGGAAAAGATGTAGACACCGCCGGTGCTATAGGATTAGACAGCCAGGGGCAACAAAATGCCCTTGGTTACAAAAACCTAAGAGCTGATGATTTAGGTAGCCAAGGGCAAAACAAAGCCCATGATGCTAACAAATCAAAAGCCAGGAAGCCCAGCGGAGCTACTACAGAATCGTCTATTCAAAATCGTCTCCAGCAGAGGGATTAAAGTGCCCCGCCAATTATATTATGTTCTTTGTTTAATAAATCAATAAAAAATAGTAAATAAAAAAAAAATAAAAAAATGAGTGCCATGAAAATTATTCAAATAAATCTTCACCACGCGAAGGGTGCTTCAGCTGTGCTCAGCAGAAGATTTATTAGAGAACAGTTAGACGTGGGATTAATTCAAGAGCCCTGGGTAAATAATGGAAGGGTAATGGGTTGCTCTTCGCAGAATTGTAGTATCTTGTATGACGAAAGTCAATCTAATCCAAGAACAGCCATTTTAGTAAGTAGGAGAACAAAATTTGTCCCAATTACTGAGTTTATTACAAGAGACATTGTTGCGATTAAAATGGAGGTCCCAACAATCCAGGGAAAAACTGAGGTATGCATTGCTTCAGCATATTTTCCAGGAGACGTTGATGATGTGCCTCCATCTTTGGTCGTAAATTTTGTTAATTATTGCAAAAAAATAAACGCCCAATTTGTTATAGGGTGTGATGCAAATGCCCATCATACCATATGGAGCAGTACTGATATTAATAAAAGAGGTGAGGATCTCCTGAATTACATTTCGTCTAATAATATAGACATATGCAATAAACGGGAATCGCCAACTTTTATTAATGCTATTCGACAAGAAGTTTTAGATCTTACGCTTTGCAGTTATCTGCTATCAGATAAGATCGTGAACTGGCATGTTTCTGATGAGGAATCACTGTCAGATCACAAACATATCAGGTTCGATTATAAAGCCGGATCAAATTTAATTGAAAGCTATAGAAACCCAAAGAAAACTAATTGGGACCTCTATCGCTTCTATTTAATGAATGAAAATTCATATGCGGGTGAGCAGATCTTGTCTGTTTCACAGTTGGAAAATGCCTCTGATGAGATTATTGATAAAATAATCTCATCATATCATGCTAGCTGCCCAATCCGACAGAGGTCATCCAACAGGGATGTCCCTTGGTGGAATGATAAGCTGGCAGAACTGAGGAGGAAATCTAGACGGTTGTTCAATAGAGCAAAAGTTACATCTGATTGGGTTCAGTATAAACAAGCCCTTACAGAATACAACAGAGAATTGAGGCTAGCCAAACGGAAGGATTGGAGACGGGTATGTGAAGACATCAATAACGCTCCTACAGCTGCAAGGCTTCATAAAGTCCTTTCGAAAGACCATTCAAATGGTCTTGGCAGTCTTAAAAAGGAAGATGGCAGTTTTACTGTTGACTCTTCTGAAACATTGGAAATCATGATGAGAACTCACTTCCCAGGGTCGATTCCTTGTTCGGATGAAGAACAGGACTCAGATAAGGTAAGACATGTGTGGTCGACCAATGCCTATCAAAAAGCTTGTGAAATCTTCACGCCGTCGAGGATCGAATGGGCACTGAGTTCTTTTCAACCTTTCAAATCTGCCGGGAAAGATGGAATTTTCCCAGCTTTACTTCAACAGGGAAAAGAGGCGCTTTGTCCGCTCTTAACCGAAATATTCAGAGCCAGTATTACGTTAACTCACATACCTAAGGCGTGGCGTAAGGTTCGTGTTGTGTTTATCCCAAAAGCTGGCAAACGGGACAAAACAACTCCAAAAGCCTTCAGACCAATAAGCCTTTCTTGTGTTCTGCTAAAGACTATGGAAAAAATCATGGATGACTTTATTAAGTCAACAAGTTTAGTAGAAATGCCTCTTTGCAAATTTCAATATGCTTATCAATCGGGTAAATCTACGATAACGGCGCTACAGTCGTTAGTTAGCAAAGTTGAGAAATCGCTTCAAGCCAAGGAAGTAGCCGTGGTTGCTTTTCTCGACATTGAGGGAGCATTCGACAATGCATCCTACAGCTCCATGCGTTCAGCAATGGAAGCAAGGGGCTTGGATAAACGCATTATTGAATGGATAATATCTATGCTAGAAGATCGGGAAATTTCTACTGATCTAGGAGGTGCGCAGCTATCTGTTAGATCTATAAAGGGCTGTCCTCAAGGAGGAGTACTATCGCCCTTACTGTGGTCTTTGGTAGTGGACGAACTCCTTAAAAAGCTAATAAATCAAGGTTTTGAGGTGATAGGATACGCAGATGATGTGGCCATTTTGGTACGTGGGAAATATGATACTACGATTTCAAATCGGCTTCAACATGCGCTGAATGTTACTCTCAAATGGTGTAGGAAAGAGGGGTTAAGCGTAAACCCTTCTAAAACTGTTATCGTTCCTTTTACTAGAAGGAAGAAATTACATCTTACCCAACCTTCTTTAGATGGAGTTCAAATTCAGTTCTCGGAAGAAGTTAAACATCTCGGTGTAACTTTGGACAAAAGATTGAATTGGAATTCTCATCTAAACAAGGTATTAACTAAGGGTACAAATGCCCTTTGGGTTTGCAATAAAGCCTTGGGGAAAACCTGGGGGCTGAGACCAAACATGACAAACTGGATTTATGCAGCAATAGTCCGGCCAAAAGTTACATATGCTTCACTTGTATGGTGGCCTAAAACAATCGAGGTAACCGCTCAAAAGAAGCTAAGCATTGAAGCTTGCTTGTATATCAATTACAGTGGCAATGAAAAGCACACCATCGGTTGCATTAGATGCCCTTCTCAATATGTTACCATTGCACCAATTTGTTCAACTGCAAGCGGCAAAAAGTGCCCTGCAGTTTCTGCGTCACAACAAACTGCTAGAAGGTGATCTAGTAGGACATTTGAAGATCGTCAAAGACTTCAATTTAAACTCAGATATTAAAACAGTAGAGGATTGGATGATAACGAAGACCAACTATGATGTTCCCTTTAATGTGGTTAAACCAAGCCGCAATATTTGGGATTCTGGTGGGCCAAGCTTACGTCCAGGTTCTATTGTATTTTATACTGATGGGTCTAAGATGGGGGAAAATACTGGTGCTGGAGTTTTTGGCCCAGGTATAAGTAAAGCTATACCAATGGGATGTAGTCCCACTGTGTTTCAAGCAGAGATTCAAGCCATATTAGAGTGTGCTAATACTTGCCTGAGGAGAAATTACAGATTTGCAAAAATCTGCATCTTCTCAGACAGTCAAGCTGCTCTAAATGCGCTAAGGGCATTCACGTGCCAGTCCAAGCTAGTGTGGGAATGCATTCTTTCTCTGAAGCAGTTGGCCAGTAGGAACGAAGTAACATTATACTGGGTGCCCGGTCATTGCGGAATTCAGGGAAATGAATACGCCGACAATCTAGCCAGACAGGGTGCAGCATCGAGCTTCGTAGGCCCTGAACCATTCTGTGGAGTTCCTGAGTGTACTCTTAGGACGAGACTAAAAATATGGGAAATGTCTATGGTAGAAACCAATTGGAATGCCACGGATACATCCAGACAAGCAAAAAGATTTATAAGACCTAGTGCAGCAAAAGCCAGGACCATACTAAATTTAAACAAGAGAGACCTGAGGGTAATAACGGGCCTGATGACCGGTCACTGCCCCAGTAGGTACCATCTACACAAGATTGGAAAAATCCAATCATCTGAGTGTCGTTTTTGTCAAGGTGAAAACGAAACCGCTGAACATTTACTCTGCTGCTGTGGAGAGCTATCCAATCAAAGGTTGTCAATATTTGGAAAAGGGTTATTAGAGCCCTTGGAAGTTTGGCAAAGTAATCCTAACAGGGTAATAGACTTTATAAAACGAGTTGTGCCTAGTTGGGATCGAGTGCGATATCAACCAATGTCCATCACAGCTCAATTGTGACAGGATAATCGATTAGCACCAAATTAAATATGGGTCATACCACAATATTCCTAAATAATGGACGCAGTGGTTAAAAGGCTCTACAGATGAGGAAAAAAAAACAAAGCAACTGGTAAGAATGGTATCGCAGCTGAACTCATCAAGATTGGCCCAGAAAAGTTGGCCCCCTGTATGCACCGGCTGATAGGATCTGGGAAACCGAATAGCTACCGGAGAAAGGCGACCATTTGGAATGTGAGAACTTCAGAGCTATGACCATTTTGAATGCCACCTACAAAGAGCTATCCCAGATCATCTTCCGTCGTATGTCACCTGAAACAAATGAGCTCGTGGGAAGTTATCTAGCCGGCTTGATTGGCGGCCGATCGACAACGGATCAGATCTTCACCGTACGGCAAATCCTTCAGAAATGCCGTGAATACCAGGTCCCAACGCATCACCTATTCATCGACTTCAAGGCGGCGTGTGGCAGTATCGTTCGCACAGAGCTATGGAACATCATGGATGAAGACCTGGGAAGCTGAGCAGACCGATCAACGCTACGAATGACGGTGTGCACAACTGCGTAAGGGTTTCGGGTGAACTGTTCAGTTCATACGGATCTTGCCAAGGACACGGTGACGGACTCTGATGTCTATCCTTCAACGTCGCGTCGCTGTGGAAGGTGTTACGCCACGAGCTGGGCCCAACAAGTGGTGAATGTACATGCTCGTAGGAGGAACCGAACACGACAGGATTCGTCTAGAAAGTAGTTTCACGATAGACCGATACCTTCGAGATAGTAGAGGAATTCGTCTACTTTGTATCCTTACTGACGGTTGACAACAATGTGATTCGTGAAATTCGAAGGAGCATCATCCTTGAAAGTCGTTCCTACAATGAGCTCTAAAAGGAACTGCAATCGAAAAGGATTCAGCCCTGCATTATGTACTAAATGGTTAAAAAACCGATGGTCCTCTATACGAACACGATACTAAAGTAGATCACCTGCGATGTGCAGAGCAACGGTGTACGGTGGCGAAGGATAAACCACGAGTTCGTAGAACCCAACATCCCGAAGTTTGCCAAAACTGGAAGAATACGGTGGGCAGGGCATGTTGCAATAATACCGGACAACAATCCTGCAAAGTTGGTGTTCGCTCCTGATTCGATTGGCACAAGAAGGCGTGGAGTACAGAGAAAACAATGGGGGACTAGGGTGGACCGTGATGTGGCGGGAATTGGACGATGCAATGCAAATAAATGTATCTGATTTGCGATTAAGAAAACTGCGTATCCTTTTAAGGGCAACTAGTTGTTAGTTCGCAATTCCGTACTAACTTGCCTTTTACTTGTATATTTAATTCAATGCAATTGTGAAATACATTTACTGCTGTTGTGCCTGACCACGGTGGTGCCCGGTTGCTTAGATTCATTGCCTCAACACTGTTTACCATTCGATAGCGGTACAATTCCGCTCGAAATTAAATCGCCTGCTTTTTTGGACATTAAACTCACAGTAGGTAGTGTTGTCTAAGGCTTAAGACCAAACGAGTCGGGTGTTTTATAACAACTGCATTCAATTACCGCATAGTGTCCATTTCCGATCATCAATATTCAAAGTGAACGAATTTAGAGCCAAGCTCGCGCGCACGCACGCGCAAATGAGAGCTGTGAGTGCGATTTGCCAGCTGATTAATTCCAGCCCCCTTCGGCAGCTAAAAATCTCCGATTTGCATCGATTACACAAAAAATCGAGCCCGTTCCAGTCAGTGCCTGACGCTTAATTGCTAAGCATTCACTTTCTCGAACAAATGGTTCCTTTGTTGGCTGCTGTTGGCTGATCGGCGGCGCAGTTGGGACATGCGATTGCGTTCGTTGTCGTTACCATAGCAATTTCGCTCGATTTGCTCTGATCATTGCGCTCTGGCGACGACGGCGATTGCTATGACAACTTCCTCCTCTGCCGTGTCGCCGAAAGCCGTGACGGGTTAATGCCGAATTTTCTCTCCGAAAGTCATCCAAAAATTTAAACGAATCGATGCGGAGAAAAAACATTCAATCACGCACCTCGCGATACTATGCAACCTCCGCACTTCATACCGTCATCGTCGTCGTCCGTCCGTCAATCACACTCTCGACGACGATGAGCGGAACCGCCTAAACGCGTCGTCAACTCGAACGAAATGATGGAAAAACGAGTGATTGAACTTTCAAGCGATCAACTCGACTCGAGTCGGAGTCGGAATCGGAGTCGCCGAAATAAAAGTGAGAGTGATCTTGCGTCTCCTTCACTTCTTCTAAACACAGCGATCTGCGCGTCGCGCACGCTATAGTTTGATCGCGCACGTTGCCGCGCTGCGCATACCTACAAAGTCGTTGAAAGATCAAAGTGCTCCGATCCGAGTGATAAGTCGCGGCGTTATGTTGATGCAGTCAAGCTAAGCTCCAACCAACAGCAGCGCTTGCTTGGATGCATGATCGTCGCCCGCCCTTTTTCGTTGCCTCTCACCGAGCCACTGCCCTGGAGTCTCGCGGATAAACTGTGCGCTGCAACTTTGTTCGTTCCGATTCAGTGCGATCGTTATGCGTAATAATTTCACCGAATGTGTGTAATACCAAGTGTTTAACATTTTTGCCACCACGCAAACTGGTAAACGTTAAGGTACACAGGAGTTGTCTGGGTGGAGAGTGGAGAGGAAAGAGCTCTGAGGAATGATGCTGAAACAGTTTAGGACTTGATGATCATGAGCTTTTTGCAACTTTAGTCGTGCGTTTTGTATTAGTTGTCTACAGATAGCCTTAGTGAATGCGATTACCACCGATTTGGATTGTACTGCTTCTTTTTGCAGTTGGGCGAGCTGAACTTTCAACGTTATTTTTTTTCTTCTACCAATTTCTTGAAGGATTTGCGACTACCAAGGCGGTTCAGCCAGGTCACACTGTTTCTTCATTCTTGATTTCTGCATATTTCCCCTGATACAGATCGTCCAGAAACTCTGGGTTGTTCTGGAAGAGACCAATTTGGTCAATTTCTCACAACAAGCCTTACTCAAGGCTACTCAAGCGTGTTTTCTTCTTCAGAAAGAGCTGTCACCAGGGATGGAAAAAGTCATGGAAATGTCATTTTGCTGATTTTGCTTTCTGTAGTAGCAAATGTTTATCGGCGAAATTATTAATTTTCCATAGCTAACCAGCTAGGGGTCAGACCATGGGTCAGACACTGTGGAACCGAGACCAACTCTGAGGAACTCGGAGTTACTCGGATTACTACATACATACATACATTTATTTGTTCAACATCATTAAGACAAGACATAATCAACAATAGTACGCCACAATACTCGGTTTGTGGCTGCCGCTCTCCATCCTCGGTCGCGCCCAATGCTCGCCAAGTCACGCTCCACCTGGTCTGCCCATCGTGCTCTGCGCTCCACGCCTTCTTGTGCCAACCGGATCAGTTGCAAACACCAGCTTTGCAGGGTTGTTGTCCGGCATTCTTGCAACATGCCCTGCCCACCGTATCCCTCCGGCTTTGGCCACCTTCTGGATGCTGGGTTCGCCGTAAAGTGCAGCGAGCTCGTGGTTCATCCTTCTCCGCCATACACCGTTCTCCTGCACACCGCCGAAGATCGTTCTTAGCACACGTCGCTCGAAAACTCCAAGTGCTTGTAGGTCCTCCTCGAGCATGGTCCATGTCTCGTGCCCGTAGAGGATCACCGGTCTTATTAGCGTTTTGTACATGGTGCATTTGGTGCATGGGTGAATCTTTTTCGACCGCAGTTTCTTCTGGAGCCCGTAGTAGGCCCGACTTCCGCTGATGATGCGCCTCCGAATTTCACGGCTCACGTTATTGTCAGCCGTCAGTAAGGATCCGAGGTAGACGAATTCTTCCACCACCTCGAAAGTATCCCCGTCTATCGTAACATTACTACCCAGACGGATCCGGTCGTATTCGGTTCCGCCTACCAGCATGTACTTTGATTTTGAGGTATTCACCACCAGTCTGACCTTTGCTGCTTCGCGTTTCAGGCGGGTGTACAGCTCTGCCACCGTTCCAAATGTTCTGGCAATAATGTCCAGTCCATGTCGTCCGCAAAGCACACAAATTGACCGGATTTTGTGAAAATCGTTCCCCGGATGTTGAGCCCGGCTTGTCGCATCACACCTTCCAGAGCGATGTTGAAGAGTAGGCATGAGAGTCCATCACCTTGTCGTAGTCCCCGTCGAGATTCGAATGAACTGGATAGTTCACCCGAAATCCTTACGCTGTTCTGCACACCGTCCATCGTTGCTCTTATCAGTCTGGTAAGCTTCCCAGGAAAGCCGTTTTCGTCCATGATTCTCTATAGCTCTGCGCGGTTGATACTGTCGTATGCCGCTTTGAAGTCGATGAACAGGTGATGCGTTGGAACCTGGTATTCACGGCATTTCTGGAGGATTTGCCGTACGGTAAAGATCTGGTCCGTTGTCGACCGGCAGTCAATGAAACCGGCTTGGTAACTTCCCACGAACTCATTTACTCTAGGTGAAAGACGACGGAAGATGATCTGGGATAGCACTTTGTAGGCGGCATTCAAAATGGTGATCGCTCGAAAGTTCTCACACATTAACTTGTCGCCTTTCTTGTGGATGGGACAGATTATCCCTTCCTTCCACTCCTCCGGTAGCTATTCGGTTTCCCAAATCTTGACTACTAACTGGTGCAGACAGGTGGCCAACTTTTCCGGGCCCATCTTGATGAGTTTTGCTGCGATACTGTCCTTACCAGCCGCTTTGTTGTTTTTGAGCTGGTGGATAGCATCCTTAACTTCCCTCAGCGTGGGAGTTGGTTCGTTCCCGTCCTCTGCTGCACCAACATAGTCATTTCCTCCGCTGCCTTGGTCCTCCGTGCCTACATTCTCTTCGCCATTCAGGTGCTCGTCGAAGTGCTGCTTCCACCTTTCGATCACCTTACGTTTGTCCGTCAGGAGGCTCCCTTCCTTATCCCTGCAGATTTCGGCTTGCGGCACGTAGCCTTTGCGGGATGCGTTGAGCTTCTGGTAGAACTTGCGTGTTTCCTGTGAACGGCATGGCAGTTCCATTTCCTCGCACTCCGCTTCTTCCAGGCGTCGCTTTTTCTCCTGGAAGAGACGGGTCTGCTGCTTCCGCCTCTGTCAGTATCGCTCCACATTCTGTCGGGTTCCATGCTGCAGCATTACCGCCCGCGCTGCATCCTTCTCCGCCAGAATCGCTCTGCACTCCTCGTCGAACCAATCGTTTCGTCGACTCCGTTCTACGTACCCGATAGTGCTCTCGGCTGGTTGATGGCTGCTTTGACTGTACTCCAGCAGTCCTCTAGAGGGGCCACATCGAGCACACCCTCGTCTGGCAACGCTGCCTCGAGATTATGCGCGTATGCGGTGGCGACATACGGTTGCTTCAGTCGCTCTAGATCGTACCGGGGCGGCCGCCGGTAATGTACGTTGTTAATAACGGAGAGTTTTGGGCGCAGTTTAACCATCACCAGGTAGTGATCAGAGTCGATATTAGCGCCACGATAGGTCCTGACGTCGATAATGTCGGAGAAGTGCCGTCCATCAATAAGAACGTGGTCGATTTGCGATTCCGTTTGTTGTGGTGATCTCCAGGTGTAACGATACGGGAGGCTGTGCTGGAAGAAGGTGCTACGAATGGCCATGTTCTTGGAGGCGGCCAAATCGATGAGGCGTTGGCCATTTTCGTTCGTTAGCTGGTGGGCGCTTAACTTTTCAATCGTCGGTCTGAATTCCTCCTCCTGGCCTACCTGAGCGTTTAGGTCTCCTATGATGAGCTTAACGTCGTGGTTTGGGCAGCGATCGTACTCGCGTTCGAGCTGCGCGTAAAATGCGTATTTGTCATCATCAGTGCTTCCGGAGTGAGGGCTGTGCACGTTTATTATGCTAATGTTGAAGAATCTTCCCTCAACCTGCACATTCTTTCGTCGATAGGCCACCAACCGATCACGCGCCTCTGCATATCACCCATCACTATAAAAGCTGTTCCCAGCTCACGTGTGTTGCCGCAACTCTGGTAGATGGTATGATTACCTCTAAACGTTCGCACCATAGATCCTGCCCAACACACCTCCTGCAGCGCTACGATTCCGAACCCGCGGTCCTTCAGTATATCGGCGAGTATGCGGGTGCTCCCGATGAAGTTGAGAGATCTGCAGTTCCACGTACCGAGCTTCCAATCGCAAGTCCCTTTTCGTCGCTGTGGTCATCGCCATTGGTATCGGTTCGCATTCTCCTCTTGTTGATTTTCCGGTGCTAGACTTTTTTACGGCTGGCTCGCAGGGCCTGACACCAACCCACTAACCCAGGGAGCTGGGCTTACCTTCCCGGAAGCTACGGGTTCTGCATTGGCATTTCCTCCAACTACAGTGCTAAATAGCTAGGCTCGAGCGCCAGTCTTCGCCGGGGGTGGTGTTTTTAATGGGCGCCCAGGAGATAATATTTTACCTGAGCTTCCACCCCCGATTTGACAACTTCCAGTGGAACCGAAATAGTTTATGGAATACTAAGCTGAGAACTGACTCTACCTCAGTAAAGATGTAAAGCCAAAATGAGAGAGCAGTACATGGTATTATACACCGTCTTTACGAGTTGTGTTTACAGCAAACTCTATTTGTTTTGATCAACTTGATAATGTTGCACGTTTCGCGATGTAGCATGGCTAAAGGCCCAGGGCGAACAAAATATCACAGCATGCTTCGATTTGCACGGAATTTGGCATGCTGCGATCTCCTTCAGTCTCCAGTTTTGCGCTGTGCAACAACGCCGTTTCGCTTCACTCGTAGCGAAAGAGAGTCGCTGGTTGTTGTGATGTTCCATGTTCGATGCCGCCGAATTCAGGGAGGCAGTCGTGCTTAACCTAGCGGAAAAATAACGCAATCACATACATACATGCTAGACAGCGCAGGGGGCGTAGCTGCGCGGTCTTAAAAAATGTGTATTTCCAGCGTTTAGGCTCTTTAATGGCCCAATGGCCTTGCTTCTTGCGTGCACTAAATGCAGCAGGCCGCGTCAACTGCGAGAAACAACTTTTCGCCGCTGTCGTCATCTTTACGCGACGCTAATGCAGCAGAGTCGCGCGAAGAAATTGAATGTTGTTTTCGGATTTTGATGGCCTCGCGCGAGACTCGAGAGTCGAGTGAGAGTTTTGCCGTTTTGTCACTTTAATGAGAAATCTTCGAGGGACCGGTTATTGGACTCGCGCGCGCACGAAGGAATTTTGATCTGCTGCTTATCGTACATGTAAAACACGTTTCCGGACTCCGGTCATGGTAGGCCACGCCGAAAACAACACGAAGTCGCACGCACCCCGCCCTAATTGCACTGGCCCGGTCTACTTGGATCCCAATGCATCCGATATTGCTGAGGTTTTTTTCCGCATCAGTTTCCCGATCCCCATCAAAATGGGACCGCGTGCAAACAACAAAAAACCGCTAAACGTCCAATATTGATCGTACGGTACAGGTTTTACGGATGGTCGCTGCTGCAGCGCCAGTCGTCAGCGAGGCTGGCGGTCAATGATTTCACCTGAAAATTTACCCTAATATTATCGGAGTAAATTAACTCTCCCCATATTGGCCTCCTCCCGCGAAATGGCCAACCGATCCGGACCGAGCGCAGGCTGGCAGGCAGGCCCCAATCGCGGTTCGGTTCTATACGCCGCGTTCCCGTTTTAATTATCAAATTGTGTGTTCGAAACGAGCCAAAAAACAACCGTCCCGAGAAAATCACATGCATGCACGCACGGCACGGCATGCATATCGAAGAAAGCGCAGAAATGGCCATAATCGATGAAAATGTGAAATGGTAATTTTTTAATGTTTTCCACCTATTTATTCCGGGTTTTTTTTAATCGGAAATTACCGACAGGTACGTATCAAAAATCGGAACACCAACAGAGAAACTTCCAATATCTAAAGTGTGGCTTGGGATGAGTTGTTTTCGTTACGCATGGCCCTACCTAGTACTCCACAACGCAATGGGAGTATCGTTTTCTATTCCTCCACGTGCGGGATGACTTTTCACCAGTTGCTCATTTTCATGGGGTGTTGACTCTTTTTTTCCATTACCATGTAGTGAAAACAATAATACAGTTGTACACAGAAATTGTTTTCGATAGAGACGTTTAATGCGCCAGAAAAGTCGTCTGGGAGTTCAGATACTGTTCATTGAACGACCTATTTAGGTATTCGACAGCTGGTCAGGGTTTACTCTAATCAGCCATTCCATGAAAAAAATAATAAATTCGAAAAAAGTGCTCCGATATTGCTCAAATTCGGTAGGAATGATATTTACCAAAAATAATTAGACCCGTACTTTTTTTGTTTCGACCAATTTTATAATAAAATGGTCCTAAAAATCAAAAATTTTCAACAAATCATAGCTTTTTACCGGTTTGCAATCTTTTTTTTCACAAATGGAAAGTTTATTACTTGTAGATTTTAAAAAATATCGCGATTAAACTTTAATAAATGTCAATATTTAAAAAAGGTCAAAATATCAGTATTTTATGATTTTCCGGTGGTTTCTTCGAGGGACCCCCAGGAGTTCCTACTGAAATTACTCCAGCTATTTCTTCTGGTGTTCCTCCAGGAATTAATTCTGGGAATCCTCAAGTACCCAACAAACATTATTGTTGTACAACAGCTGAATAAGCCGCCCTTAAGCTTGATTCTGAAAATTTTGGCTGAATAAGCTGTTATTCAGTTGTCATTGTTACCTTGGTAGGGTATTTGTGCCTATCTTAGTCTCATTAAGGATGTGCAACATGAAAAATCACTCACAGCGCAATGTATACGCTTCAAACTTAATGATACAAACCTTTAACACACGTGCTCACTTCCACTGTTGATCTTACGATGCACTAGAGTGGGATTTACCTTCAATATTTGATTTAATTGCGATCACAAATCGCGAGCCACTCGCACCTATCTTCAGCACACCGTAAAATTTTCATCTCATCGTGGTCCACCGGGTGGCCCCTTATTCATCTCAACAGTATTTACAGCCAGTGAATCAAAATTCAACCATCGCGCAACAATAATGACAATGTCGCAACCTGTATTTGTTGCGACAAACCAACCCATGCGACATAAGTTTGTCCCAACTTGAAAATAATGGGATTAACATCGTACACCACGAGTTTAGAGATTTTTAAGCCTTGCATTGCGATTTTCGAACGGTAACTTCGAGTCGGTAAACACTGCAACTCTGGTGAAACTCTATCATCATACAGTTTCGACTTTGGGTTGGTAATAATTGATTATTCACGAGTTGAAAAGTACGCAACAAATTCAGCTTCCGTTTTGTCTGCAACAAAAAAAATCGAGATCATGTCATTATCTGTTACTAGTAGGGATAAAGAGTAATCGTCGCACCTTCTTTGTTGCTTGTTTTGTGCCTCTTTTGTCTGACAATTCTCTTCACTGTTTACAGCAAATCCACAACCACTCTCACATTTTCTCATCGTAGAGCATTCTGCACTCACCCACTAACGCACTCCCTTTCCCTAGCAGGTGACAGTTTCATTGTGATTGTTTTCCTCTCTCGCAAAGGAGAAGTCATAACAATGTGCGGCGCGACGAATCGTCTATGCTCGCTCCCCACGTTTTGCACTCGCATACATTCACAGCTGATTGGCAAATCAGTGCTGCCGAACTGGATGATAGTTCGTAAAGCTTGAGCGGTAGCAGCATATTTAGATGAAAACCAAACCAAATATTTTGAAAGAAATGGCGTTGGAAAATGAAATTATTGATCGATTTGCGTAGAAGTTCGATAACCAAGATGTTAAACCAAGAAACGACCATATTCTGATTGAAAAAAACATCGTATTTGTAGTGACCAAATCTCATTCAATTAACTACTTGTTTCTTGATGTCTGGCACCGCTGTGATGCTTGCTTTGGTGCTTCGGCAGAGATGTGCGCCGCGGTTAAAACATCATTTTTGGTCGTCGGCGGCGGCGGCGTTAAAAATGAGAATTCAATATTTCGCTCTTTTACATATCATATAGCGAAACATTTTAACAAACTATACTTTGCATATGAGAATGTAAATACACTAAAACCTCAATTTATGCATGTTATTTTGATGCACTTTTTAATTTATGCACCTTTTTTTATGACCTGCATAAATTAAGGGAAAGCTACTCAGAACCAATATTGTGCATAAGAATATTTAATAATGACGGTAACTATTGCAACGGCGGCTAAAGGGTGTTTATAAGGATGAGCAAATGGAAGTCACAGGGGAGTTTCAGGGGGTTCCCAGGGGTTTCCCCGAGGTACCAGGGGATCTCCGGGGGGTTTTCGAAAGCATTGCAGAGAGTTTCAGAGGATTTTCGACGGGGTTCGGAGGCGTTACTGGTACGTTTTCGGGGGTTTCCGAGGATCTCACGTGCGTTAAACGGGTGCAAGTGGGTCTTAGATGGATTCGGAGGCGTTAGGCAGGCGTTTTTGGGGGTTCAGATGCGTTACATTGGGTCCGAGGGGATTTTAGAGGGATTTTGGAGGCATTTCGAAAGTTTCAGAGCATTTTTGGCGGGATTCAGAGGCCTTTTGGAGGCGTTTTCGGGGGTTTCGGAGCGTCGCAGGTGCGTTACATGGGGTACGAGGCGATTTAAGGGGAATTTTGGAGCCATTTCAGGAAGTTTCAGAGCATTTTCGGCGGGATTCAGAGGCGTTACGGAAGCGTTTTTTTTTATGCACAAATTTCCCTCATTTTATGCCTTTTTTAATTTATGCACCCCCAGCCATGTGCATAAATTGAGGTTTTAGTGTAATAACTTGTAATTGCGCACTCGTATATAGTGCGGCAGACAATTAAACGTTCCATAATAAATAAAAAAAATCCATAAGGCGCAGTCCACAAATTACGTAACTCTCTTGGGGGAGGGGGTAGTATGGCCAAGCGTTACGGCCCGTACAAAAATTTTTGGATTTCCATACAAAAAAAGCGTTACGGAGCGGGAGGGGGGGGGGGGGGGTCGCAAAAATATAAATTTTAGCGTTACGTTATAAATGGATGCTGCCTAAATAATTCTTAAGTTATGGCATGAATTGAATTATTAGATCCTGAATTCTTCAGATTTCATTGCATCGGAGAAAATTGGGTTGATTTTGAAATTCCTCACATTTTGTATGTATGTAATGAAAAATTGCCCCCTCAATTATAAACGAACGTCGTTATGACGTCACGCGGGGAAAAGCATGCATGCTGTCATTGCATGCTTTATACACCTTGTGTGAAGAATATGATATTTGCTAGGATTTTTATATGATGATATATAAGTGACTAAAAAGTAACTAAAATCTCAACAGGATCATTGAACGAAATATTTTGTTTATTCGGCAATGAATGACATGCATTCATTATGGGAGCGTTTAAACTTAAATCGATTATTTTCTGAAGATTATTGGGGAAATTCTAAGTTCGGTGGCGTGGTGAGTTTTAAGCTGGCGGCGTGCTAGAAAATCAAAACATCCGGCGGCGTGAAGTAATAAATCTCGACGGCGCACATCTCTAGTCCTTGAGACAAAATGAGATGAATATAGGTACTAGGCCGAAGAAGGGGGCTTTTACCCTAGTTTCTTCCAAAATTCGTCAAGAATTTTCTACGGATTTCCTTTTTCGAGAATTCCTTCAGCACTTCCTTCTGGGAATTCTTTAAAAGTTTCTACTGTGATTTTTCTTGGAGTTGTTGAGGAATCTCAAGGAGTTTCTTGGAGTCTTTCTTGGATTCCTGCAGAAGCTCCTTCAAGGACTCCCTTAGGAGTTCCTTTACGAATACCTCCTGGAGTTCCTTTAATTACCGTTTGTCGGAGAAGCTACTGCAACATGTCAGAATGCACATGTAGCAGTTGCCACACCTTTTGGACTTCCATCAGTATAACCGGTGAGATATTTCTGATTTGATTACTTTGATCTAGTTTGAATAACATAATTGCAAAGCTTATTGATAACACATGCTTTGTTCAACACGTGATGGAAATACCTCGCTAGTAGTACACAGATGTAGCGTGTTGCTACTGATGGTGATCGACCAACAGCCGATAGAATGATTTTTATAAGTTCATTGTAATGTTATGAACTTTTATACAAGGTTTCTGTAGCGATTGCCTGTTTTACTTTTGTGTTTCTTATGATATGGGATATTTTATTTTGTACTACAGTCGGGGAGGGAATTATAATATTTTATCTCGTTTCAGAGAGCGAGTAATAACGCTTAAATCTAGGCTTTCGAGCCTGGACACGAGGGTTAAATTTCTATGTCCCATCCCAGGAAGGATTGCTCCAACGGAGTGACAATTTTTTTTTATTTGTATTAAGGACAAGGTATTTGGAGTACATAGCTCAAATTTTCTAGAGCACCGTTTTTTAGAACCGTTGAACGGATTTGAATCAAAATGCATCACGCTGATGACAACCACTGAACAATCAGCATGATGCATTTTGATCCAAATCCGTTCACCGGTTCTTAAACATGGGGCTCTAGAAAATTTGAGCTATGTACTCCAAATACCTTGTCCTTAACGAGATTTTTAGCCCTAGGCTAGTTCATCTCGGGGCCCACGCTCTACTTCCCTTCCGAAGGAAGAACTCACATTTTGTGAGTTTGTTGGGAGTGGGATTCGATCCCAGGTCCTCGGCGTGATAGTCAAGTGTTCTAACCATCACACCAGGTCCGCTCCACAACGGAGTGACAATAATTTTCTTAGCAACGTCACTCTGAACGTATTTACTTCGAATCAATACTGCATACTATACAGATCGGCTGACGAGATGTCGCCGATCCTTAATTTATTAAATGTATTCCATAACTTGTAATGTATCTCCGATGTACTGCAATTTTTGATAATGACAAGAAAAATGATAAAAGTGGTCGAGTTTATCAATTTCCAGGAATCTTCCAAGAGATGGCTGTGTATGTGCAGACTAGACTAGACTAGACTAGACTAGAATACCTGCTGGAGTTTCTTCTGGGATTCCCTCAAGATTTTCCAAGAATGACCAGGATTGCTTCTGGGATTCATCCAAGAATTCCTTCAACTTCTGGGAATTTCAACCGTGATTTCTATCGGTATTCCTCTTAAAGTTCCTTCTGGAATTTAATCCGTCCTGTTAGGATTTTTTCAGCGATTCAGGAGAAAATTTGGTAAGGACTCGGTCCTGTCTATCCAGGATTCCTTCAGAAGTTCCCTCCGTGATTCTTCCAGAAGTTTTTTTCTGATTTTTTTTTAAGAGGTTGTGTCTGGCATGCATCCAGGAGTACTAGAAATCCTCTAGGAATTATTGTTGTGATCCCACCAACATTTCCTTCTGAGATTTCTATAAATTTGGAATGTCTTCAGAAGTACTGTTTCCGGGATTCCCAGAAGGAATAAGATACAATAAGTAAAGTACTAGATTTGTAGTAATGAGCTGTTTTTTCTGTATATTGAAATGCTAAACTCTTTGTTTTTGCATTGAAACGGTGTAATCTCATGGGTATTATGATTCCTAGCATAATCTGATGCTGCTAGAGCAAAACTTTGGGACACTGTGTTGTTGAAGTTGCAATAAACGAACACCTGGAGGAATTCATTCAAAACTGCTATCAGGTATCAGGTATCAGAAGGCTGGCTTCAGAGGCACGTGATTCTCCATTTGGGACATTTTTGCCATCGCCATAATAATATCACGGAGTCAAATTTCGTTCGTTTGAAACAAAAATATTCATGTTTATTCGGTAAACTGATGAAATATTTAAAACTAACTCAATTACATATTGATTTCTACAATACCCATTGAAGAGCCCCCCGTTCCGCCGTCAAGAACATAAACAAAACTCTCAAATTCCAGCTGCAGCACCAAACAAGATTTCCTCTTGCAAAAAAAAGTCAAGTTTCACCAAAAGCTTCCACGAAATCCAATTGATTTCGGAAGCTTATGTTATCTACATGATGTTGGCATTGAAAGTGCCACGCGGGAGGTGGGTTTTCCTAGATTATAAAATGACTTTGTAAATTTAATTGGAAAACAAATATTTCCGTAGGGCCGACCTACCACAAAAAAAAACAAAAAAATTTACATTTGTTTCTAACATGACCTGTCAGAAGATGCATGTTTGTTTCAAAAATGGACTGAATTAGCTTCAAATGTGACGTTCGATTTGCTCCAAACAGTTTTATTTTTGTTGCCAGAACAAATTGACAATTTTTTTGAGTTTACCTGAAATATTTTTGATTTTATCATGCATTTTTCTGCGGGTAGCCTATTTCATCATCTACCTGAGGGAAAAGGAAGGAGATAAGGAAAAGGATGGGAATAAGGACAGGTAGGGAAATAGGGGGAAAATACCCTGGAGAGGGTACTAACGCAAAAGCGTACAATAATGGCTTCAAACAGCGCCCTCTGAAACGCAAAAAGCGATAGAGAGCCTATAGCTCTTTACCACAGCGGGTTTAGAACTACAGAATATCGGCTGCAACCAAATCGGTAGAGATCCCGGTTGGTTGACCGGGGGTTCCTGAAACGCAAAGTTTGCGAAGTAACATTGACATGTTCAAAAAAGATGCAGTGATGGTCAGATAAAGATTCTTCATCTGACACATGCCAATTGGTCAGCTCATGACTAATTCTGCTAGATCAAAGCGTTATGTCCAACACTTCCTCTCAAGCAGATACCATAAAGGTTGGGCGATTGCCTATGTTAAGTTATCCAATATCTGTACTACTTAAGTACTCCATCAAACTGGAGCCTCTCAAATTGATGTTTGAGCTGCCCCAGATTATATGGTGAGCATTAGGATCACTGCCTACAATTAGCGAAAGCCCTTTCGAAGTGCAGTATACGATGACTTGCTTGAAAGTATCCTATGTTCGATGCCATGTACCATAGTTTGGAGCTTATATATGCATTAAGCAAACTTACTTTTTGAATGATGTTCAATTTTCTCAGATTCTGCAACCAAATTCTAGTCTTGATGCCTTGTAGAAAATTTTCTCAGTTTTTTTCCGAGCTTGCTGGACATTCTCGCCATACACAGCTCCGAGGATATTGATGAAATTTTCTATATTTAGCCATTCCGTTGCGTTGCCGATCATAATCGTAACTGTTTTTCGTCTGTTTAGAATCGCCCCAGAGGTTGCACCAAAAAGTTGAAAAATTTCAGTTACAGACACAACCATTACTTCATTATCCATAAACATCGAGATATCTCCAGACAACCAGTAATTGTATAAGATGTTGCATAAGATGATAAAGTAAAGCCCATATGCGTGCATGTCTCCATTTAGGCACATGGAAAATGTACGCATATCGCCTCCACTTTAACATCTTATGCAATATCTTATACGATCACTGGTTGACTGAGTCATCTGCTGGTTCTGTAACCCTACCGGTAGTCTCCAATGTGGTTTCAGCCTATTTTCTTGCTAATTGTTCTTCACTTAAAAAACCTCGGTTTGATGTATCGCATGCATGAATTTGGTTCAAAAAAAAAAAAGCGATTTGATGCGTCGCATGTATGAATTTGGATAACCTAAACATTTTTCCCACCTCTGGCGGGACACCCGGAACTGGTACTAACACCCGCAGCCGCTTCTCTGGCTTATTAAGCGTGATTCAACCCCCAGAAATCCTCTGGGATTTCCCTGAAACGCCCCTGAAACTCCGTGGGTTCTACGTGAAATGCCACTGAGATCTCCTGGTACCCCATGAAACACCTAGAATCGCGCCTGAGACCCCTTGAAATGTCCCTGAGACGATCCTGAAACCCCCTTGAACGCCCATGGGACATCATGGTACTCCCTGAAACCCCTCAAACACTCTTTGAAACGCCCCTGAGATATCTTGGTTTCTCCTTCAAACCCCTTTGAACGCCTGGTACACCCTGAAACGTTCCTGACACGAGCCTGAGACCCCCTCGAATGCCCCTAAGATCTCATGGTACTCCCTGAAACCCCATGGGGCTCCCGTGAACCCTCTGAACTCCTTGAAGCACTCCTTGAGGCCCTTGAAGTCCAATGAAACCCCCTAAGACCCATTAAGTGTTCCTGAGGCCTCCTAGAATCCCTCTGAGACTCCCTGCAACCCTTAGCGTTCTGAGACTTCTTGGATTCCCCTGGAATCCCCTGAAACCCTATGCTTAGTTACTGAGACCATCCTCAATGCCCCTGAGCCCACCTCGTACATCAGAAATCCCCTGGGACCTCCTTGAAACGCCCCTGAGATATCCTGGTACCCGTTGAAACTCTCTAAAATACACCAAAAACGCCCCTGAGACCCTCTGGAACTTCCCCTTGGCAATCATGAAACCCCTTGTAGTGCCCCATAGGCCACCAGGAACCCCCTGCAACACCCATGAAACCACATCGGACTCCCTTTAAGGCATCTGAAAACCCTTTGAAACGACCCTAAGACCAGTTACCCCACTGAAAAGCTCTTGGACCGCATAAAACAGCCCTAAGATTTCCTCCTACCCCTTGATATCCCTGGGACCTCCTTGAAACGCCTTGGAATCCGCTGATACCACTTGATGCGTCGCTGAGGCCACATGGAACCCCCCTGCGACCTCCTGTAACGCCCCTGGAACCTCATCGACCTCCCTTGAAGGTCTCTGAAAACCCTTTGAAATGCCCCTTAGATCTCCCGGATTACCTGAAACGCACTTGAAACGCTCCTGAGACCCTCTGGAACCCCCCTGGAACCACCTGAGATCGCTTGAAGCGCATCTGAGGCCATCTTAAACGCCCCTGAGATCCTCAGGAACTCCCCCTGGAAATCCTGATACCCCTTGTAGCGCCCCATAGCCCACCTGGAACCCCCTGCAAGACCCATGAAACCCCATCGGACTCCCTTTGAGTTCTCTTAAAACTTTTTGAAACGCCCCTGAGACCTCCAGGTACCCTCTGAAAAGCTCTTGAACCGCATGAAACACCCCCAAGATTTTCTGCTACCCCCTGATATCCCTGGGGCCTCCTTGAAACGCCTTAAAGATATTCGGTACTCCCTGAAACGCCCTTGAGACCCTGTGGAACTCCCATGGAATCCATTGAGATCTCTTTACGCGTCCCTGAGGCCAAATGGAACTCCCTTGCGACCTCCTGCAACGCCACTGCAACCCCATCGAACTCCCTTGAAGGCTTCTGAAAACCCTTTGAAACGCCCCTTTGAAGCCCGCTCGAATTGCCTGAAAATCTCCGGTACCCTATGAAACTCCCTGAAACGTTCCTGAGACCCTCAGGAACTCCCCTGGAACCACCTGAGAACGATTGAAGCGCCTCTGAGGCCATCTTTAAAGCCTCTGAAACTCCATCGGATCTTCTTGTAGGCCTCTGAAAACTCTTTGAAATGCCCGTGAGACCTCCAGGTACCCCTCCATCTGAAACCCGGTGGAGCTGCCTGAAGCACCTATGAGATCTCCTGGTACTCATTGAGACCCTCTTGGCACGCCCCTGGAATCTCTTGGTGTCTCTCCTCTCCCATAGGACCCCCTGAAACGCCTCTGAAATGTCCCTCTACTCTCTCCCATAATCGCTCCCTGGCGTTTACATTTTCTTGTGCACAATATTGGTTTTGATTGAAGCTCTCCCTCTTTGACAACGTGCAAGGATTAAAAATGCATAAAATAACCTGCCTTAAAGAGTATAAGTGTAACTTGCTGCCATATTATCTAACGTCCCAGACAGACAAACAGTATCACCTAAAATAAATTGCGACCGATATCATCGTCACGAAACACAATCGTCCAAGGCAAATCACGCAAAGCGCTCACTAGATGGGGGTACTGAGTTAACGTCGAATAGAAGAGTATTTGAATTATTTGTCAAAAAGATGAAAATGGAAATGAAGTCAAGTGTGACATCTGTTTGTCTGTGTCTACGTTATAAATAAACCGATCGATCAAAAATTAAAATGTTTCCAAATTAAAAATAACCTACATTACAATATGGCAACCCTTCCGCAATCGACAGTGAGTGATTGCACAGCAATATGTGCACCGTGAGTTCCAGTTAAACCAGCTCACAGTTCAAACGTGCAGCTAATCCACGCGTAAAGTACGGAAAGCCTTTCTATACCGACCTGAGGTGGCGATCCTCACTCGCCTTCACCACCTATGGGCAAGGCACTGGCAGTAGCACAGGTGAGCGAGAGATCCGCGAACCTCCACAGGTGAGCGCGAGAGGTTCGTCGCTCGCTCTCCCACCGAAGTCGCCGGCGTCGCCTCATAGGCACTCACTAAACCACGACGTCCACTGAACCGCGGTTTGCAGCAGTGCAGCTAGTTCAGTACGAACGCCTCCTTCGTCGAGTTCGGTCGGTTCGTCGGTCTCTCTCGCTGGTGCATCGAACGTGTGTGCGCGGGATCATTCGATTGATCGCGTGTTCCATAGTGGACGTTATAGCGACAGACAGCTCCTAGAAGCTCCCCAGAGACCCCCGGAGTACAAGGGGGACCCCGGTTCTGTAGAAGAGCTGGGAAAGGAAGCGAGTGTTTTTTTTTGTGGTGAGTGGAGGGAGAAGGGTGAACCTGCTGCTGGGTGCTCTGCTAGCTTGCGAGCCAGCCCAGCCGTGACGACATTCTCCCCGGGACGGGTTGTGGCGATCACGACGACGCGACGGGTTAGACCGGGGATTAGCTGGCCTATGGTTGGTTTTGCTGTGATCCCCGTTGATCTGATCGAGTCTGCAGTGCAGTGGTTTGGTTTTGTAGCGCAATAGACGACGCTGGCAATAAACGACGACATCGAAGAACAAAGTGTGCGCTGCCGATCTAAGCTAGCTGTGATATGTATGGATCGTTGTGTTGTATCTACGGATGATAATTTTATAATGGTTTGAGTAGTGTGCTATTGTGGGATTGGATTAGTTGAAGTGTGCAAATTCTTTGTTTTTTCCTGAACCTGCGATCGAGTGGAAGAGTTTACGGTTCAGCAATTACGAACGAGATCGTTTTTTTGGGACTGGACGATTTTGGTACGATCTTTTTGACCTATGGGATGTGATCATGCTGAGCCGTAGGGGAAGAGTCCAATGACATTTGAACCTTCTGCGAATTTTTAGTCCGGGTTTGGGGTTGATGCATCGTCGCAGTCAAGGATCACTTTTAGGGCCAATTTCGCAACATCTGTTCTGTGTGGTGGTGGTCGCCACACCAACCAAAGAAGACAGTGGGTTGGGACGTTAATTATCTTTGAGTTTTTTTTTCTTTTCGGAAATCGGCAGAGGGTCTGAAGTGAAATGCATTAAAACAGCATACAGGCAGAGACAAGCCCTCGGAACAAAAGAGTGACTTGTGTACCGCAGTTTAAACACCGTCCGGCAGCCAAGTTGGACGACGATCCAAGAAGACGACGAGTACAAACGAACGCGGCGGCGCGGCGGTGTTGGTCAAAGCGTAAGAGCAAAAGTTAATGTTTAAGTAAGGAGTGAGAGAGGCAAAAAAAAAACAAGTGAAAACGTTGATCTTTTCAAGTAGTGCCAAGTCCAAAACTAGCGAGAAGAGCAGTTGGGGATAAACGAAGGAAAGACGTGTTTTTTTTTCTTTTGCCCAAAGAGAACATCGAAGAAGGCCTGGTGCCTGGTGGTGTCGTCGGACGACAAAGCTGAAGACGAAGGTTACTGGGACCCGGCGAGCGTGTTGTGTGATCCGGCAGTCCGGGCTATGATGAAGATGATGATATGGTTGGCGTCGTCGTCGTAGTTGGCGGTGGTGAAAAGATGAAGAGTTTTTGGTAGCGAAAACGGTTGTCGTCAACAACCGCGTGTGTGGAGGAAGCAATCTCACACACGGTGTGACTGAGAGTGATAACTGATAGTAAAAGTGTCCGTAGGATTGGTGCTCGAAAACAGGTATGTTATTCTCAATAAAATTCAATAATAATTCCGCATAGTTTTGAATTTTGTTCCAAATAGCTAAAAAAGTAGCAAGAAAAGCAGACATAATAGCACACGATTGATGAAGTGCTAGATTTGTTATAATGAGCTGAGCTTATGGTGTGTACATGATTAATTCTCCTTCTCTGCCATTTCATTGGTGCAAACGTGGGTATTATGACTTCTAACCCAATTTGATGCTGTTTGAGTAAAACTTTGGTCACTGTGTTCCTTGAGAGGCATAAAATGGGAAATAAAACAATACGGTGACCCAAGCTTTTACTCAAATAGCATCTAATTAAGCAAGAAATACCCATGCTGTTTGTACAATTTTATTGCAGAGTTCTATTAGAAGGCCTTGCATAGCCATTCCTCCATAAGTATAAACAGAATTCCTCTAGGGATTCTTCCTTTTTTGAATTTTTACTAAAGTGTATGTTAACTTAATACTAATTCTACAATCAGGGATTTTTCTGAAATTCTACCAGTTATTTGTTCTTGAATTTAAATAACAATTCCTTTAGAGCATTCTTTGCATATTCATTAAGAAGGACTTCCGAGAGTTTTTTAACCTTCTAAAATTACATAGAGAAACTTTTCAAGGAGTTCCTAAAAATTTCTCCAGAAATTCCCAGAAGAAATTCTCGTAAAAGTTCCTTTAATTAAATCTTCAAAACATATATTCGGAAACTTTCTTCAGGAATTGTTTCAGAAATACTTCCAGAAATTCCATGTTCAAAAAACATTTTTTTTCTAGTAAATCTCACATGGATTGCATCAGAAGCTCCTTCTAATATTTATACAAAAACCTCCAGGATTTTTTTTTTCGGAAAACAATTCAGGGATTCCTTTAAAGAAACCTACACGGATTTCTTTAGAAAATGCTTCAGAGATTCCTTCTGAAATTTCCAAGGAATTCCTTCACGGGTTCGTTTAAAAACTTCCACGAATTTCTTCGGAAATCTTGTTCGGAGACTGCTTTGAAAATTGTTTCAGGGATTTCCCAGGAAATTTAACAATAAACTCTTTTAGAAAACCTTTGATGGGTCGCTTCAGATATTCTTTCATGAATTTCTTCATGAAGCTCTTCAGGGATACTTTCAGAACATCAGTTAAATAGTTTTCTAGAAATTACTCCACGGAACAAATCTTCATGTTCTTAGATTCCTTCAGATATTCTTTCGAGAGTATTTAAGAAAATCTTCCAAGAATTCGCTCAGGAAGTCCTCTAGGGATTCTTTTAGATTTTTTCCCCCTGAAATTCCCCCAGCGTATAAGGGGTTACGATGATAGGAGGTGTTTGCTTTGTGGTTAAAAAACAGCGTGGGTGTTGAGAGCACCGAAGAAATGAGATTTTAATGTGAATATTTAATGCTTTGGTATAACGATTCTTCGGCATTTTACAGTTGAACAGTTTACAGTTAAAAATTCTGTATGGTCTTCTTGCCATGACATCCCTATTAGAACACAGCCTCTTTGCAGCTTATACCAACTGTAGTTTTCAAAAGACAGTAGACGGCAGCGCAAATTGTTTAGCTAGCTTTAGCTGTCAAAGAATTAGAATGAACCATCATCTGGACGAAAGTATGTCATACTTCCCAAATTGGCTACGTTTTCGCTACCTTTCCACTTGAATCTTCAAAACGGGTTCCTAAAAAATCTTTGGAGAAAACTTTGAAGATTTTTTGGGGGAATTCCTGGATGAATTATCCGAGGAATTACGGGACGTAACCTTCAACGCAATCCTGAAGGGATCCCGTAAGAAGTTTCTGCAACCTCTACAGGAGTTTCGGATAAATCCATTGCATAAGTAATACCTGAAAGAAACCTTATTGCAATCTTCGAAGAAATCTCTAGAGCCTAGAGGTATCCCAGGAGGAATTCCTAGAGCAATTCTAGGTAAACAAAATCATTGAAGGAATTCCTTTTGCAATCTTCGAAGAAATCACTGTTAGGATATGAGATGAAAATTCTGGAGAAATCCATGGAGGACTTAATAAAAAAAAGCACGGGGGATGTCTGGAGCAACTCCAGGTATCAGAAGGCCGGCTCCAGAGGCACGTTATCCTCCATTTGGGACATTTGTGCCATATGATGATTTGATGAATTCTAGAAAAATAAGGCAGAAATACCTGATGGAATCGCATCAAGAATTTCTGAAGGAATCTCACCACGAATTCCTTAAGGGATAAATCCATGGAAGAATCCCCACAGCAAATCCTGGAACAATCCAAGCAGGAAAATTCTCAGCATAACAGCATCTCATTATAAATTCCGGGAGCCAGGGCTGCATTTGCAAATATGGGGACACAGTGTTGTGGGGGTCTCTATTAATAGGCTTTTTTTGTTCATTAAGAATTGAAAAATCGAGAAAATGTGTTTTCTTATCCGACATTTCGAGCCCTTTGAGCAGAATGCTCTTGGTGAATTGATTTAAAAGAGTTTTTGCACAATAGCCCATTTTTCGCAATCGGAAAGCAGCAATTATTGATAATTCTCACTAAAAAAAAGTTCTACTGCTAAGGTGGTTTGTGGAGATTTTCCAAAAGATTTTTTGATAAAGTTTCGAAATCAAGTTCTAGCGCTACATTATTCTGCTATTCTGCTATTCTGCTATTATCAACGCATCCCCTGGCTTTCGCCCATCTGCGTTGTCTTTTCACTAGGCAATACGTCTACCAATTGATGTTTATGGGCTTGCTGGACCAAGTCATGTAGCTAAGCCAAACACCCCACCTACAACTGTTGGGTAGGCACCATTGTCCCGCCCACTGGTCTTTTACAGCTAGTTGTAGGTGCATGTGTGCGTGTAAGTATTGGTGTATATGTGTTAGTGTTGGTGTATTGTAGGCACCAACTCGTTCTAATCCACTCTGATTGCTAACACCCTATTGAACCATTACCCTTAAATTGGGCAATCTATGAAATAGAATGAGTTAAGCGCCTGTAAAAAACAGTCAGTTAATTCAAACAAGGAATATTAGTATTAAAGCGAAGATACAACGAAACAACGCCCCGAACCTCGAGAGCACAAACCCCAAGAACCAAATGACAGGCAGCGCTGATAAGTCGATCGACTGGCCACCACCAGTGAATAACCAATCGAGCAAACCCCCCAGCACAAACTGTCATCAGCTCTCCCGACCTGCGCCTAACAAATCCGAGGCACAGCCCAGCCTTAGCTTCACCTTAAAACCAAAATCTAGATTACAGGGCACAGCAAGCTTCCCAAGTACCCACGCAGCTCGGACCGCAAATCACGTACAACACGGCACAAATAAGACAAACACTACCCCGCCCGTACAACCGAAACCGACCTAGAGTAGAGAAGGGTCTCTTTCCACTCCATCCCGGACTGACCTGCACCCACAGGGCAGCACACCTCACCCACACCGCACTCATTCATGCATCACTGTCCGAGTCGCACGGTCACCTGGGTTGAGTCTATCTGCATGACCTCGCCCAACCCGTAACACAGAGTTAAAATCCCTCTCTTGCATTACAAAGTACTCCCTCTTCCCAAAAGTCTGTGCGTGGTATAAATGACATCTTAAGGCTGAAGAAATCGTCACCAATATAACCGCCAACACTGAGCACTCAATGATGTCGGCCTTATCAACGACGACCCCCTCAGTCCCAAACCCAATTATCCCACACTACCCAAGTAACCACCCTGCTGAAGCCGTATGCACCGCACGCACAAAGCACACACACACACCGACACGCACCACCCCACACCAACCACCAAGGCCGAACAAAAGCGGAAAGAGGTGCCACCACTGCTGAATCACAACTTTTTCAGTATAATTCAGCAATCGTAGATCCATTCCCCGACCCTACTCAGCCCTAACGGTCCATAGCAATGCCTGTCAATATATGCGCCTCACACATGCAACCCTAACAGTATGATCACTTGGGTATCCCTGGGTTTTTGACATGATGGTCAGGGATCACAGCCATCAAAACGTTCCACACTTTATCAGGGCTTACGACCTGTAGACATGATGATTTCTCAATAGTTTCAAGCTCTTTCGGACCTTCCGCTATGGGAGACCATCATGGCTAGCGGTGTTAAGTTCTAGCGCTACATTATGGAGCAAAATAATTTCCAAAATGTTATTTTTAGCAGGAATTGCAATAAAAACTGTTGAAGAAATTAAAACGGAAATCCATGATAAGTTGATGATTACGGCGTACAACAATTAGAAGGTGATACATGGTAGTTTTCCCGTCCCTTTCTTTCCACTTTGTTTATTTCTATCCACTTTCTCTATACTCTCCTCTCTATATACACAACTCATGTGTATTCATATGTTCATAGCCATCGCTAGACCCAGAAATGGCTGAAAAGCCATTTCCCTTGCTTTCAACTTTCACAGCACAGTGTCAATCTATCAGGATAACGCCTACAAGTTATGCAATCAAGCGAACTGTGTCGCTTCAGCTTCATAGTAAGGTCTTTTTTTACACGGGTAGTTTTTCTGCTTTAACTCGGTCAATTTTGAACCTACCTATCTGATTTTCCGTACACAGGTAGTACTGACCGTGTCTACCTGTGTACAAATTTTCATGTGAATTGGCCCAAAATTGACCGAGTTGAAGCAGAAAAACTACCCGTGTAAAAAAAGACCTTAGTGTAGTAATCGCACTAATCTATCACCATTCGCCTGGCATCCCCGCACCAATGTGTGAGTCCTCTGCCAAGCATATCCCACCAACACTCCGACATCCGCATGAGTTTGTGCAGAGGTATATTCGGTCTGATGTGGATACAAACGGTTGCAATCATCACTTCCTTCCCCTTCCCCACATTGACCTGCAACCTGACGTGGCAGGCACCATTGTCGCCTAAAAAATAGAAGATCACCAACGCTCACACACTGAAGATGACTGCTTGTTCCCGGCAGATGATCTCATTGGTTCCTTGCGTGAGTGTAGCTGGTCTGGCGATACTGGAGTAGCATCTACGGGCAGTCAATCAAGCTCAAGCATCCATGTTTTTAGAGATGCTCATTTTTCCTCCAAAATAGCGTAAGTAAGGAACTTTTTTTTTAATTTGTTATTTTTCCGCAACTATCTTGAACATCCCTAGCTCAATTGCGGCTCTCGACGAATAAGCGCTACTACAGTGTTCTTGCCAAGCATCCTAGAGGGGGTATTGAGCAAAGTTGTATAGATTGATTAATTGACTTTTATATTCTTGGTTTTAATCTAGATCTGCTGATACTGATCTAGATAAGTTGTATGTTTCAATACGACGCTCTAGTGCTCTCGATATACATCCTAGAGGGTTGGAACCTGGGCCGCAAAACGGTGAGTCGATAAGGAAAGCGTTCAACATAGCTCTGGTCCTCACAAGTTCCTATCTCATGCTACCACGAGTCAAGCGATGAAAAAGACCGCCTGCTAAGAGTTGTGTGCTTAGCTGGTTGTGCAGCTTGGGCACTATTGTCCTTTCACTTCAGCTAGATTGATGTAGTACAAGCTGAGCGTCTGTTCACCATAGACGTTCGACTCAAGGGGCGTTTGTTCGGGCATCCAGCGGCTGAGTAAGAAATGCACCTCCACCGAAAGCTATACCTAAGGTGGCAGCCCCACCACGATGGATAGGGGACCTTAGGCCAACAACCTACTGTTTCCAAAACCCAAACCGAACCGAAAATGAAAGATTGCGATTACGATTCAACGGCAAACGACTTTTAGCGCGAAACAACGGACAACAATTGGGACTTGGAATGTATTAACCCTAGCCCAGCAGGGTAAACTGGCACAACTAGCCAATGAGGCAAGCCGTATGCAGCTTGAGATCCTAGGACTGAGCGAAGTCCGTTGGCCGAACTTTGGAGAACACAGATTGGCGTCGTCGGGTCAAATTCTGCTATACTGTGGTGTACGAGGTGAACACGCTCCTCGCCACCGTGGAGTTGGTTTCCTGCTTAGCGTTCACGCCCACGCTGCGCGCATGAAGTGGGAACCTATTAATGAGAGGATAAATGTAGCCAGATTCAGAACACGGGTTCGAAACCTTACCATGATCTAATGTTACGCGCCAACCGATGCTGCCGAATTGCTAGACAAAGAGAACTTTTACAGTCAACTGTATGCTGTCGCGGACGAGATTTCGAAAGGTGAAATCAAGATCCTCGTGGGCGACTTTAACGCGAAGGTTGGTTCTGGGAACTCAGACTATGAGCACGTCATGGGACGCCATGGTCTCGGACTCGGAGAAATGAGCGATAACCGGAGAGCTGTTTGCAGAGTTTTGTGGCAATTTTGTGGTTTTGTAGAGAACTGTGCTGCGGATATTCCAGAAGATCAATGGAGCGCCATCAACAACGCCTTCATCGCCACCGGCGAGCTACGCACCCAGAGAAAGCAGTGGATCACAGATGATACCAGGAGGAAGATAGAGGAGCGAAGGAATGCCAAATCCGCGATAGAGCGAGCGAAAACACGAGGAGCCAAAGCCGTAGGCCGTCAGCGCTATTCGGCTCTCGAGAAGGAAGCGAAACGCTCTTGCAGACGGGACAAAGACAAAGACTCCCTAGCCGACGAAGGCGAGAAAGCCGCAAACACAGGCGACATCCGTCTCCTCTACGATGTTTCACGTCGCCTTAGTGGGACGAAAATATATGCTACGATGCCCGTGAAAGACATTTCTGGACATGTTACTGACTGATCCGACTGACCAGTTGAAACGCTAGCTCGAGCACTTTGGAAATCTTTGTTAAGTAACGGTCACGCCACCAACACTTCAGCATGATCTGCCAAGAGTTCGACGCATTACCCGTATCAACGCCGAAGCTCCATCAGCGCAGGAGATAGAAACAGTCATCCGGATGCATCCGTAGCATGAAATCTAACAGGGCCCCAGGGGTCGATCGCATATCAGCTGAGATGCTCAAAGCTGACCCCGTAGTATCCGCACAACTACTGCATCAATTATTTTGCAACATATGGGAAACCGCGACATTTCCGGCCAACTGGATGCAAGGCGTCTTAGTAAAGGTACCCAAAATGCGTGACCTGACTGTATGCGATAATTGGCGAAGCATCATGTTACTGTGTATCGTTCTAAAAATGATCCTTAACCGGATACAGGAGAAGATTGACGCAACTCTACGACGGCAGCAAGCAGGATTCCGTACCGTACGATTCTGTGTGGATCATATTGTTACGCTCCGTATCATTCTGGAGCAAATCAATGAATTCCAAGAGTCTCTCTACCTGGCGTTCATTGATTACGAAAAAGCTTTCGATCGTCTCAATCACGGAAACATGTGGGAAGCTCTCAGGCGCAAGAATCTCCCTGAGAAAATCATCGGCCTCATTGAAGCACAGTACAGGGCATTTTCGTGTAGAGTACTGCACAACGGTGTTTGGTCCGATCCCATCCGGGTTGTTGCTGGAGTGAGGCAAGGATGTAGACTATCACCGCTACTGTCCCTCATCGTTATCGACGAGATCCTGGTAGGTGCGATTGACCGTGAACCAAATTGTGGATTGCTGTGGCAGCCCATTACCATGGAACATTAAATGACTCCGAACTGGCTGATGACGTTGGTCTCCTAGCTCAACGGCGTTCTGATATACAAAATAAGCTCGATGATATTGCTAATCGCTCCTCGACGGCAGATCTTACCATCAACGTCAACAAGACCAAATCGTTAGATGTCAATCCTTCCAGCTTTACGGCAGTTGGGCAAGTAGTGGAGAATGTTGAGAGCTTCCAATATCTTGGTAGCCAAATTGCGGTCGATGGCAGTACCAAGACCGACATAGGTGCACGGATCAAGAAGGCGAGGGCTGCTTTTGCGAGTTTAAGAAATGTATGGAAAACAACCAGATCAGTCGACGAACCAAAATCAGAATTTCTAACTGAAATCTGTTCTGCTATACGCCAGTGAAACCTGGTGTGTATCAGTGGAGAACACTCAACGGCTGCAGGTCTTCATCAATAGATGCCTGCGGTATATAATTCGTGCATGATGGCCTCACAATTAGATCTCCAACGTGGAGCTCCATCGTCGATGTCATCAAAAGCCGTTGAGAATCAAAGGGCTGTTTCATCAACTACAGCATCATTAAGGTGCACTGTAAGAGCAACGCAGTAACAGCAACCATACGGTGGTGGCTGGCCGCGTGACGTGAAAATCGTTGTCGGCGACATGAACACACAGGTAGGAAGGGAGGAATTATACAGACCGGTAGTTGGCCGAAAATTACCAAGAGAACTTAGGATTTTTTTTCTGTCACAAAACACGACTCGCAAACACACCGTGCGCGCTTAGATTCGGTGACGGACGGGTAGAGGACGTGGACGTTACTTTGGTATTTGTTTCTGTCGCTGGTCTGGCTAGCTGATGGCTGATAGTGGAACTCGTTTGTTTTCTTCCCAAAGTTGCGATACCTAACGTAGCCGACTCGCAGCAGTCTTGGGTCCGTCGCCGCGTGAATGAACTGAATCACGGTAGTTGTAGAGACCGGGGTAGACGCGACGTTCGCGACCAGAAGACGGATGGATAGTTAGTCGGATGGATGGATGGATAGATTGATGGGAAGGTGTATTATTTATATACACATTATATTGTATGGGCTGTGATGTGAATAATTAGTTTATAAAAGTCTGTTTTCACTTTTTGCCAGCTTTATGGGTGAATTGCTTCCTATAGACGGGATATGCCTATGTCGTTAAGAGAAGTGGGAGTTACAGATGAAGCATAACTTCGTAGCGGAAAAACAACTATTATGAGTGGATTGGATGCGGACAAATATTAGTCATAGTAGGCCGATATCGATCCGAGGTTGATATGATACGCTTTGTGTTGAACAACCGCGAATTAGGAGTCACTGGAACGGGCCCATATAGCCGATGTTGAATGCGCACGGCTCAGCAAGATCATGCTGAGGATGAAGGGCTCGATTTCCGGTCGGTTCATTATTTTTTCCAATGGAAATTTCCTCGACTCCCTTGGGCATAGCGTGTCTTCGTTCATGTTATACGATACACACATGCAAAATGGTTATTGACGGAGGAAGAACTCATGAGTGGTAGTGAGGAAGAGCTCATAGAACACTAAGCTGAGAATCAGGCTCTGACTCACTTGGGATACTAGGCCATGAAAATGACGTGTGTTCTTTCTATGAACCCTTCAAAAGTTGTTGACTAAAATTTTTTCAGTCAAATGACCATTTTTTATTCATTCACCGAGTTCAGATAGATACCCTCGGCATTCAGCATGGTCTTGCTGAACAGCAAAGGCAAATCTTCCGTAAACCGTTGGAATGCATTAATTCTCAGTCCTAGTCGCTGCTGTTTTGCATCATTCCCTTAAAGCACCCTTAGCAAGCCACACCACAAAAGTCACCAATGGCAACCGACCGTCTACCCTAGCAGTAGTTGTCGCAACAAACGTAGGTATTCGTCTTTGACATTTCCAAAGTTTGCCATGTTCTCCGTAAGTGGTGAGCATACAGTAATCTAGCCAATTTTTCGCCACCAACTACTACGACGATCGCTTGTTTTGTTTTTAAACGCCGACTGCGACTATGATGAGGATGGGCATGGGACGACAACCGCGCATGGCCTACTGTATGGCTGGATTGCCCCGACGAGTCGGTGAGGTTTGTTCGGGGCACGGTTGATATATGTATTATAAATAATTATTAATTGTGGGAAGCTGTTGGCTGCCGACGACGGCGATGGATTCTCGTGTCGACCGAGAGCATTCAGAGTGGTGGCACTAATGTTGTTTTGTGTGGAACGCTGCTGTCTGGCTGTATGTGGTGATGTGGAGAGCCCTCGACTACCGGGCTGGGCGACCGCAGCTGCACACCGTTCGATCTTCGTCTGTGGCTACAGTGTGGGTTAGGGTGAGCCATCGTGGCATGGGGTAGCCAGGACAAGAACTCTATGATGATGGGAAGAATTCCTGGAAATATTTTAGGAGTTAACCTTAGCAATATTCCGGGAGCAATTTCAGGATGAACCCTATGGACTGTTCAAAAAAAAAAGTATTTGGAAAAGTCCTGAAGAAGTCCAGGCAGGAATCCCGATAGGAATTTTGAAAGCAATGTTTAAAAAAATCTTGGAGGAATCTTGAAGGTCAATCACAGATTTCTTCAGCAAATACATATCTGCTGGATTTTCATATGATTTTCTAGAGAATTCCCTAAGCCATTTCTAACAATGCTCATATTCCTACGGGAATTCATGTATAGAGTTCAAAAGAAGGGCCTGATTAAGGCAGGAATTTCATGAGGTTTCTTTATGTAAGGGAGCATTCATTAAGTAGGGTGATTCATTTAATTTGTACAGACCGTTATGCGTACATGTTTTGGACATTTAGGGCAAAATCAAATGGAAGTGTCCAAAATATATACGTGTAACGGTCTGTCCGAATCACCTGAATCACCCAACGTCACGCTAAAATTGGGAATTTCAGACCCCCTCCCCCTTCGTACGGGTTTTTCCTATATCTAATGCATTGCTTGTCACACTTTAACAAGCCCCTCCCCCCCCCGACGTACTTAATGGATGGACCTTAAATTATATTTTGTAAATTTTAAATATTTTGAAAAGGATGAGAAAGAGTATCTGAATAAGCGTATGTCCCACAGAGATTCTGAAAAATAAACTACGAGAAAATTATGTGGAACTCAGGGAAATTCGGAATCTCTGGAGAGATTGCCCAACATTCCCATGGAACTTGATAGATTCTCTCGAAGAAGTTCTCCAGAAACTTCTGAGAAATAGTTCGGAAGTCGTTCTCCAGAAACTCTGAAGAGATTGCCTACACACTTGGGAAACAATTTCCAGTACTGCAGACCGAAATTACCCAGTAACAGAGATTTATCATGTAAGTCCATACTATGGACTCCATAGAGATTTTCCAGAAACTCCAGAGGGACTATCCATAACCTCTAGCAACTACGGAGATGCTCCTTATGCTCAGGAGAGATTCTCAAAAATTGTCAAAACGATCCCACAAAAACTCCCGAGCGAGTCTCCACAAATTTTGAAATCTCTCCAAAAACTCCAGAGAGATTTTTTTTTTCAAAGATTCAAAGATTGTCTCAAAACTCTGACAAGAAATCCCAGAAACTCCGAAGAAACTCCGTTTAGATTATTTGAAAATTACCCTGGGGAACTCTTGGGAGAATTTCCGGAAACTCCTGAGTAAAGAAGATTGCCCAGCAACCTAGCAAAATTTCAAACACCCGACTACCTATGTATTGTTCTGTTTTCAATTCTGGTTCTATCGATCAGTAGCTTTTGTGGAATTCACACTTCCGTTAATAGGGGTATGCCTATATTGCGGCGTGATGCCTGAAACTTTTGCCAGTCTTGGTATGGTGGTATGAACTACCAATCAAGTCGATCTGTTAAATGTTCAGGTCGTACGGCATACGTTTCACGCATTCGATGTATTCGTTCAATACATGGCCTTCATGCCTAATGTCACCTTTTATAAAGTTTCACACTTGTTCGCAACCTAGCGAATACTATCATATCTATCATTTCATTATCCATTACTCCCTTACACTCCGAGTAGAAAATCACCGATAAAGCCATAAAATGATGAACTTGAATTTTAATACGGTCGATGAATAAGTAAAATCTGGCTAGAAGTTCAGAACCTCCAAAGAGACGTTTCGGAAGCTTCAAATAGATTTCCAACAGTTTTAGAAAGATCTTACTTACTTACTTACTTACTTACTTACTTGCTAATAACTCCATACTTACCAATAACGCCGAGAAGATTCTTCACAATCTCTTGAAAGATTCTTTCAATACAGGTATTCGTCGATATAACGTACCCTCGATATAGCGTACCCTCGATATAGCGAATTCGATATAACGTACATTTTGCTTCGATATAACGTACAACATTGAAAAATTGGATCTTTCCCCCGAATAACCCTTAGATAAACTATGAAATCACTCAAATCAATGTTTTGTTGCAGCATTAGCCTGGTTACCCAGAATTAGCGCAATTTGGGGAAAAATATAGTGTACGTTATATCGAAGCAAAATGTACGTTATATCGAAGCACAAAAAACGAAATGAATTTTTCGTCAAAACTCAAGTTTTTTCATTATTGGTTTTGTAAATTTCACCAAAACATTATTTGGGATTAATTTCACGTCGAATACATCAATACTAGCATTAAAAATATTAAATTCTTCTCTGCTTCGATATAACGTACACTTCGATATAACGTACAAAGAGAAAACTTGTTTGTACGTTATATCGAAGAGTACCTGTACTCATCAAGAAGTTTCAGAAACCTCAAAAAAATACTTGCCGGAAACTCAGTAGACATTATCTGGACACTATGGGGATAGCAACCTCTGAGAAAAAGTTTGATAACTTCACAGGCTCTCACGAAACAACGGAGAGATTCTCCAGAAATTCTCCAGAAACTCCTACAGCTACGGCGATCATCCAAAAGCTCCTCAGAAAGATCCTACAGAATCTCCAGAGTGAAGCTCAAGAAACTCCGAGGAGAATCTTCAGAAACTCTGGAAAGATTCTTCTGAAACTCATACAAGAAGTTTTTAAAAACTTCAAAAAGAGTTGCATGAAAAATCGCAAAGATTAAGTGGGGAACATACGGGAACATTAGGGTGCTGAACCACTTGGGCAGTGGCTGATATTTTGTGCACTTTTTCACTATAACTTAGTCATTTTCAAACCAATTTTTGGTCACTGCTAGATAGTATCTTGATCACGATCAAATCTGACTATACATGTTAATGGTTGCTCCTCCGTGATTGATCTGAGCTGGTATCAATTACACTTAGATCCAAATGAATAAGGGCTGGGACACTCCACTTATTCTCAAAGTACAATTTGAGCAGCTCATACATTTTTGATTAATAACGGCGCCGGCCAAGTTCTTATTGTCAGCTGGGAAGGGAAAGGAATGTTCAAGTGTGCTGGTTATTGCTGCTAGAGACCGAGAGCACTTCTGCGTCCCCACAACCCGCACGGACTGGAGTATTTGTTAGATGGAAAGGATGGGAGATCTGGGAGTCACCGTTGGGTCGGTGATGCGATCCATGGATAGGGGATTATTTATAGTGTTCGTCAGGTGATAGATTGTGTGATGAATGTTAAGGTCAAGCGGCACTGTTCGCTTTGGTTGCATAACTTACAGGCGTTATATACACTGTGCTGTGGAAGTTGGAAGGAAGGGAAACGACTTTTTTCACTTCGTTTCTGGTTCTAGCGATGGCTATTTGGAAATACATGAATTGTGTATGTAGAGAAAAGAGAGAAAGAAGATTGAATCTCTTGAATTCCTTATGGCGATGAATCCCTTAAGATCCCCTGGATGGAAGTGTCTCGAAAAAAAAAAATCTGGGGAATCGTCGGATGAATTTCGAGGAGTAAGGGAGTTCCGGGGTGAATCTCGAGAGAAGTACCCGGCAAATGCCCTGAAAATCACTTAGGAAATTACAGGAGACAAATTTGAAAAAAAAAAATCGTTATAGGTTCCTAGAAAAATTCATAAAGTATAATCACTGAAAGAATTCTGGGAACAAGTTTCCTGAAAAAAATCTCAAAGACATCTTTAAAACAACTCCTTTATGTATCCACGAAGGAATTGAATATATTTTAATTGGAACCCGTGGGTTTCAAGGGGTAGCAGGAGGTCTCAGGGTCGTTTAGAGTGGTCTCCGAGTCGTGTCTGGGGGTTTCAGTGGTTCCAGGGAACTACAAGGGGTGTCAGGAGCGTATAAGGGATGTTTTATGGGCGGCTCCAGGGGTGTCTCAGGCGATTTCCACGGGATGGTAAGGGTTCTTGGGGTCTCCAGTTAGCCTAGTGGTTAAGGCTATGGATCGCCAATCCGGAGACGGTGGGTTCGATTCCCGTTCTGGTCGGGAAAATTTTCTCGACTTTCTGGGCATAGTGTATCATTGTACTTGCCTCACAATATACAATTTCATGCATTGGCAGGCGAAGAAAGCCCTTCAATTAATAACTGTGGAAGTGCTCAAAGAACACTAAGTTGAAGCGAGGCAGGCCAAGTCCCAGTGGGGACGTAGAGCCATAAAGAAGAAGAAGAAGAAGAAGAAGGAGGTAAGGGTTCTTTAGGGGATGTCAAGGGCCTCCAGGAAGCCTCCGAGTCGCTTCAGGGAGTCAGGGGTGTTATAGGGGGTCTTAGGGGTATTTCATGGGGTTCCGGGGGGTTTCAGTGGGGTGCAGGCGAGTCTCTGGAGCGCTTTAGAGCGTCTTAGTATTGTTCCAAGGGACACATGGAGGTCTCAGGAGCGTTTAAGAGGGTCTTGGGGGGGCCACTGGGATTCAAAGCAGGTCGAAAGACGTTTTTTTATGATTAGCTGGAACTAAAAAAAATATTCATTATAAAGCATACTTCATTTGACAAATTCAAAGCTACTCACACTTATTAGTGCCGCTGTGGGCTTCGTGGCCGTGTGGTTAACGGTATCACCCGTCTTGGCGTTTCGTAAGCCTCGGAGTGTGGGTTCGATTTCTACTTCAGTCGGTGAAAACTTTTCGACAAAACGGAAAATTCTCCACTGGACCAGTGGGTGTTTCGTGTGATGACCTTTGTCTCATGTTTTTAAGACACGGACACGTTCCATGCTTCCAGTGAGCTTTAAATCTCTTTGTAGGAAGCACGACACTAGACAGAGGACTGGCATGCAACGCCCAATGGCACAGCCGAAAACTTTTCCTAACAGCTGCGGCGGGAATTCTGCGTGGGTTCCTTCACAGCACGATGCGAGTAAGTGCTTGGTGACACTAGCCGCACGGCTACGAAGCCACATCACATGTTTGTGATCGTTCAGTCTGTAGAACCTCTGATTGAAGACGGTGTAGTGTCTTTTTTATACGCTTTAGCTTGGTTTCAAATAGTTCAATAACAGAAAATAACTTTTTGCAATTTCTCATCGTAATAGGCTGTTTTACCTCACGCGAATCTGACAGGAAAAGGCCTACTTTCCCACACCAAACTAGCAGTGCTGTAATGGTTCATTATCGCACTGATTTGCGTTGCGTAATGAACCATTACAGCACTGTTTTCAGTTTTGATCAACTTCTTGATGCTTTCTGGACGCAGGTTTAAACATTGTGACAACTGTACAGTGTAACCTGCTATCATCAGACTTTCTTAAACATGGCTATAAACATCAGTGTGCGGTTTGATGAAAAAGCTCTGATAAAAACTATCCTCAAGTGGTAATTTATGAAATTGCAAAAAACGTTGTACGCAGCTCGGTGCATAACTCGATTTTCACAGCACTCGTCGTAATGTACGACTCGTGCTGTAAAAATCTTCATTCTGCACCTTGTTGCGTAAACTACTATTAAGCTTTCAGGACGCGCGCCGTTGTAAAAACCTACCAAAAAACTTTGCTTTTTGTTTGCAGCGCAAGCGCGGTGCAGCTTCACCAATAAACAGAGGCGCGTCCTGAAAGGTTAACTTTATCACCTTTGCCGATACTTATTACTCTGTAAATTCTCTCTTCTATTTACCCAGTCAACGATTGCATATAACTATTTAGGGTGACCAGTATTCACTGGCGCGTCAACACAGGCTCTATGAAGTCTGTGGAACGCTTCATACTATTGTTACGCTCCTGACATCCTATTAATCTCTTTAAAATAGCACTGAATGTCATTGAAAGATTCCTGAGACCCCTTCAATCCCTCTGAAACGCCCCTGTAACCTCTTAATTCAACCTTAAAACGTGTTGTAGAAACTTTTTGTTAATGTTTTAAGTATGTAATTTTAACCGCCTTGACAAAGAAAAGACAGTAGTCTTAAGTCATGTGTTTCTAATAAATAAATAAAATAAAATAAAAAGGGTCCTGAGACCTCTCTAGAAAAACCTCTGAAATTCCTTGGAACGCCTCAGAAATGCCTTGAAACGCCTCTGAAACCTCCATAATCCCATTGAAACACCCGTCAATATTCGTAAACCATATGAAATGCTCCTGATATCCCTTGAAACAACCTTTAAAAGTTCCGGAAATCATTCTGAAATGATCTTGAAACACACTTGAAGCGCTCCTGAAATGCCTTAAACGACCCTGAAACTTTCAAAACCCTATTGAAAAGCCCTTTAAAGCCACGTTATCAATTTAATTTGCCCCTGATACCCTTGCAACGACTTAAAAAGTCTCCAGAAACCCCCTGAAACTCCCTTGAAAACCCCTTGAAGCGCCACAGAAATGCTGGCTAACCCCCCTCAAATCTTCCTGAAACTCCTTGAAACTCATTGAAATGTCTCTGAAATGCCTTGAAACGCCTCTGAAACCCCTTGTAATGCGCTTTAAAGGTTCCTAAGACCCCCCTCCCTGCATCGCCATTAAAGCCCCTTGAAACGTTTCTGATACCTCCATACGAAGAAGTACAGCTGGGCTGCCAGTGCAAGGAGGATTCGAATAGTGGCGTAGCGGACAACAGATGTATACGTCTCGTCGTAGTCCACTCCTTTCACTTGCGAAAACGTATTATCACAAGTCTTGCCGTGTACCGTTCGATGGTGCCGTTCGGACTAGTTTTGACCTTGAAGCTCTGAAATTCGGTCCATTCGAAAGATCCGCCAATTATCAGCACGTCTCGTTCACGCTCAACGCATCGAATTCAGTCGCCTGATACCTGTGGAATGTATTTCGGCGAGAAATGGTGGTCGTTATCGGAAGCAAAATCCAACTTGCCCAGTTACTGTGCCCAGCTGCATTCCAACAGCTACTTCATTCGAGTATGACGGGAATGCAGTGATCTCTAAGCTGTCGTTTTGTAAAACACGTACTGGTCTTGGTCCACGTTAATCTCGTCGTCGAATCTGTGGGGTTTCAAGCTTTTGAGACACTGTATGTAACCTTGATATCTGCAGTTAGTAATGGCCTGTAGCGTTCTCGCGACCCTTAGCGATGACTTCTCCCATCGCGTCGTGCTTGACCACACTTGATTTCCTCCAGAACTTGACGCAATCTTCCTGCAGATCACAGAAAGAAGATTTACTGCGAGGTCTGGAACTCAGAGTACATACAGAGAGCTAGTCTACAGCACTCAACTCCCGCATCAGCATCCAGCTCGACGTCCCTCGTTGCCACAACTGTCTGGAAGCGTCTGTCACAAAGATGGAATGTGACCCCTGTGATATACCTATATGCCAACCCTCTTGTCTCTGCACATGTAGTCTCCGGCTCCAGAGCACAATATCCACTCGTCCAGGGAGTTCAGGTTTTTACACGCCAAGTGTGCCTTCCTTTTCCTGCTCCGTCCTGCTTTGTGCTACCTTGCGACAGTTTAGTTTCTAATGCTCCACTTGAACCACCAACCCTGATGCCGGGCTCGATTGTCACGTCCTGGAGAAACTTTGACTTCATCCAGTCTGCCGTCCACTTGATATCTGATACGTCCATTCGCATGACCATCGGCTCGTATCGCTTCGGCAGCCTCATCATGAGGATCAGCGATATCCATTCGTCGTTGAGGAGGAATTCGATCTCCTGCAGCTTCTGACTTGTGACCAACCGCATCAGCTTCTGTAGTACTTAATCTTCTGATATGGTGCAGCTGTCCTGGACGGCGGTCCGAAGGTTGTAGCAAGCTTCGTTGGCCATTTCCTTTTGGCACTTCCTTTTGGCCGTTGGAACCAATAAACTTGCTGATCTTGAACAGAACCGTTTGGCGGAAGTCCGTCCTCGATCTTACTCCATCTTGAGCTACAGGTGGTGATGACAGGAAACCTTCTCCAGATCTTCTTACGGGCATGCTTTAGGTAAAATACTTGTACTTTTTGAGAATTTTGCGGCTTGTTGTTTGGCCGGTGGCAATCTGCACCAATCAGTAAGAGCTATCCTCGGCTGATAATCTGATAGAATGAAAAGCGTCTGACAAAGTATAGTGACTAACAAGGAGTGTTTCATTGAGGGGATACAAATCCAATGCTTACTATGTTAGCACAACTAGCTCCCGACAAGCAATTTCCCGAATCTAGCCGCTCATACGCACATTGTTTAATTTTTGCGCCGAACAACGTAGGTACTCCCAGTAAGGAATCTTCTGAATCCAGCCACTCACACTTCTCTGTGCTTATGTCCCATACAGAGTCGAGAAATGCTTTTTTAACACTAAAAACGACCCACCCTAACGCAAAGGCATAAGTGGCACCGAAAAGTGTTCACGTTCGGGTGGATGATATTTTTGCGGTTTTGTTTTTTCTCCCTCGTTGCTGTTGGTTGGTTGGTTGGTAGCTGATGCAGTACTTAACCATCACCATCATCATCATCATCCATTGAGTCGCGAGAAACACCGGCGGCGCGGACACCAGGGATATTATGAAATACTAGAGTAGGTCTAGGTGGCGGCGTGGCAGTAGGTACACGTAGGTAGGTAGATGCCCAACTGCCATAACTAAATAGAATAACGTTTGGGTGGCGCGACTAGAGTGTGTACAGAGATGAGAGGTAGGGTTCATGATGGGCTTTTCTGCAACCTGTTGTGGTGGAGATGCAGTAGCAGGCGAGGTGATCATAGTTGGCGCGGGCGTTCGAATCGAAGCTGCTAGTTGGCCATGTCGTCGGTCGTTCGGGATTCCTCCTCTCAACACACCAATGACTGAAAGTGGGTAATGCGCAATGGATTGTACCTAATGTGATGCAGTGTCGTGTTCGGTGGTTTATGTTGCTTGTTTTTCTCTTTTATTTGTTTTTGTTGCGATCAACTCATTTTCCATGGGGTTTAAGGGTAAATTAGCTTAGGTATGAAGATGAAGTAGATATTGAAGAACATGGTGTTGCAGTTGATGACAAATTGAAACTCGATGTAAACTCTCAGAGATGATTTTGCCTCGCATTGGCAGGCGTCGGTACTGCCAATAGTCGAAAACCGTCCCCATTACCCTACTAAAAACTGCTACTTCTGGTCGAGTTTGACTTGGCATTGGCGTAGCACGCCCGAATTAGTATGCTCTCCAAAAAATTGCAACATTAAACTAGCTGTGGTCGAGTGTTTTCTGCTTTTAATCCAAACTGTGTTTTTCTCTCTTTTTGTTTCGCAGCTGAATTGTTTTAATTTGGAAAATGTTTTCGGTGCAAACCACCTCCCGGCAGCAGCAGCAGCCAGTGTCCAACTTGAGCAATCTACTAAACGAAACAAATTAAGACACCACCAACAACGCGGCTGTGTCCAGCATGTCGATGAGTTTGAGGTTAAGTTGGACGGAGACGGAGGCTTCGGTTGCTTGGATTGCCATCACCATGGGAACAAACTGCCACAAGAAGAAGAGATCCAACTTCGAAAAGTTCGGTGTGAAGTGAAGTTCTAGAAACACAAACCACCACCCATCGGACACAAACGGACAGGAAGACAGTCAGTAGTGTTCTCGAGCGAATCGCAGGAATCAGGAGAAACGCGCCAAAGGTGAATCGAAGAAACGCCACAAGTCTGGAACGCAGAGAAGAGCCGCGAAGCAAACGTGCGAAGAAGTGTGTGGTGTGGGCGGTGAGGGTGAGGGAGGACACGGTTCAAGAATCTTTAATGGGTTGGAGCAGTCTGTGGCAGCAACGGAAAGCAAAAAACAGGAAGAGGCCGATTCATGCTACAAATTTCCTCTCTCCGTCATCATCATCATCAGCAGCATCAGCATCGTGGTTGTTGAGCTTCATCGCTTCATCGAAGTAGCCGTTGCCTGATTACCACCATCGGGCTCGGTGTCTGTTCTCCCAGAGGAGTAGGCCGAGGGGGAAGTACAACACTGCAATTGCCGCTTCTCGCTCGCTCGCTCGCTTGGCCCATCCATCATCGAGTGAGCGCTTTGCTGGCCACCAGGTTGAACCCGGTAAGTACCTACATTTTCCAGCTTTCGGTTTTCTTACGTCATCTTGATGCCCGAGTGGGATGCAATAGTAGTTTTGTAGTTATAAAAATCTCGTTTAAATATTGTTTTCATATAGATATTATATTAATAATTTATCCTAGTAGGGAATCGCGCTACTTGGGCGGTGGCTTCTATATTCGTCTGTTTTCCACTATAACTCAGTCAAATTTGAACCAATTGACACAACTTTTGGAATGCGGTGAGATAGGTATAGTATCTACCAGTGTACAACATTTCAAGTCAATTGGTTCAAAATTGACTGAGTTATAGTGGAAAACAGACGAATATAGAAGCCACCGCCCAAGTGGCGCGATACCCTAATAGTCATGATGATAAACACAAATTAGTAACACATTGTGGGTGTTTATTGTGTAAAATCATGTATGCCAAACATATTGCAATGAAACTCTGTTCTTACTGGCATCTATATAACGAGATTTTTAGCCCTACACACTTAATTTAGAATGCCGAATCTCGGTTTACGAATGCCGAGATTTGCACAGCCGATTAATCAGTTGAATGTTTTGATGAGATCTCAGCTTAAAAATACCGAGAATCAGTATAACACCCTCTGTTGCTAAGCAACCTACCATATTGTTAGCTGAGTCTCGGTTAAAATTCAGAAACCGAGCTTCGCACAGCCGAGCTCGTGAAATAAAACTAAGTGTGTAGGCTATTTAATCTCCGGACCCACGCTTTACTTCCGTTCCGAAGCAAAAACTCACATTTTGTGAGTATGTCGGAAGTGAGATTCGATCCCAGGTCCTCGGCGTGATAAACTAACACACTTTTTATAGAAGAGTCACGGCAGCGCAGGTTTTTGTTGCACTGAGGTCACTGTGACTTACTTCTAGCAAGCATTTATTTGTTGGAAGTAAGTCACATTGTCTTCTGTGCAACAAAAACCTGCGCTGCCATGATTTTTTTATGACAAATGTGTTACTTTAGCACTTTTCTATCTCCTTTGGATCCTAAGGTAGATAAGTCTAAAGCCTTACTTGATAACTAGCGCCACAAAGCGATATAATCGCCAACTAATTGGTGAACTACCAGATGATTTCTAGGGAAATCCTTTCAGATTCCAAGGGAAATCCTTGCAGGATTTCGAGGGAAATCGTTCCAGGATTTCGAGGGAAATCCTTCAGGATTTCGAGGGAACTCCTTGCAGGATTTCGAGGGAAATCCTTCCAGAGAAATCCTTCAAGGGGAATCCTTGCAGGATTTCGAGGGAAATCCTTGCTGGATTTCGAGGGAAATCCTTGCAGGATTTCGAGGGAAATCCTTGCAGGATTTCGAGGGAAATCCTTGCAGGATTTCGAGGGAAATCCTTGCAGGATTTCGAGGGAAATCCTCCCAGGATTTGGAGGGAAATCCTTCCAGGATTTGGAGAGAAATCCTTCCAGGATTTCGAGGGAAATCCTTCCAGGATTTCGAGGGAAATCCTTCCAGGATTTCGAGGGAAATCCTTCCAGGATTTCGAGGGAAATCCTTCCAGGATTTCGAGGGAAATCCTTCCAGGATTTCGAGGGAAATCCTTCCAGGATTTCGAGGGAAATCCTTCCAGGATTTCGAGGGAAATCCTTCCAGGATTTCGAGGGAAATCCTTCCAGGATTTCGAGGGAAATCCTTCCAGGATTTCGAGGGAAATCCTTCCAGGATTTCGAGGGAAATCCTTCCAGGATTTCGAGGGAAATCCTTCCAGGATTTCGAGGGAAATCCTTCCAGGATTTCGAGGGAAATCCTTCCAGGATTTCGAGGGAAATCCTTCCAGGATTTCGAGGGAAATCCTTCCAGGATTTCGAGGGAAATCCTTCCAGGATTTCGAGGGAAATCCTCCCAGGATTTCGAGGGAAATCCTCCCAGGATTTGGAGGGAAATCCTTCCAGGATTTCGAGGGAAATCCTTCCAGGATTTCGAGGGAAATCCTTCCAGGATTTCGAGGGAAATCCTTCCAAGATTTCGAGGGAAATCCTTCCAGGATTTCGAGAGAAATCCTCCCAAGATTTCGAGGGAAATCCTTCCAGGATTTCGAGGGAAATCCTTCCAGGATTTCGAGGGAAATCCTTCCAGGATTTCGAGGGAAATCCTTCCAGGATTTCGAGGGAAATCTTTCCAGGATTTCGAGGGAAATCCTTCCCGGATTTCGAGGGAAATCCTTCCCGGATTTCGAGGGAAAACCTTCCCGGATTTCGAGGGAAATCCTTCCCGGATTTCGAGGGAAATCCTTCCTGGATTTCGAGGGAAATCCTTCCCGGATTTCGAGGGAAATCCTTCCCGGATTTCGAGGGAAATCCTTCCCGGATTTCGAGGGAAATCTTTCCCGGATTTCGAGGGAAATCTTTCCCGGATTTCGAGGGAAATCTTTCCCGGATTTCGAGGGAAATCCTTCCAGAATTTCAAGGGAAATCCTTCCAGGATTTCGAAGGGGTTTCAGGGTTTTGATGAACGTATTTTGTACAAATTTCGTCACTCTATTTAAATTTCTTGTCCACTATGGTACCTCTTTACTTGATTCACAACGGCAACGGCAACGTCGACAACGACGTGCTTTTGGCAGTTACGCAAATGTTGCCTGTGTTTTCGGCGAGGTGACACTCTGCAAAATGCGTCTAGTGCCGTTCGTTGACAATAAACAAACGTGCAAGCGAAGGGGGTTAGTCGAGCGATGGCACGCTGCCTGTCTCTTATGGGAGCGGGTGCGAAACAGCAGCGATGGGGACATAGTTTTGGTAGAAGAAGAAAAAGAAACTAGATCTTGATCGTGTTGTAATTGGTTTTTGCGGTTGATTTCCATGCAATGAATGGTCCGGTGCACAACATCTAGTTGGTAAATTTCAAACACCACCGAATCTCAATGTCATGTTTTGAAACCGGCTCTCATTCGCGCATTTCAACGGTACTTAGATTCAATTAGGCAGATCTGTGGTCCATTGCATTGCATTGATCGGGGTTTGGGCAAGAGTTGGAACACTTGGGTGAGCACAGCAGCGTACAGCTGCATTGAATGTAAGCAGGAAACCACTTGATCCAAGAGAGAAAAAAACCTAATGAAGCAAGTTTAAAGATTTCAATCGAAACCTAAAGTTGACCACTTGAATTCAGAAGCTTTGTTCACAGTTGGTCAAATTGAACGGAGAACCCTTGAGGCCAGGCGACGAACCCGTCGCTGTCCGCACCTGGCTGGCCATTCAAATCACAACAAGGCACAGCTCTTTCTTAACTGCCAGGCATGCAAATGGCACAGTCATAAACACACTTTTCCTCTTCGTCTAACTGCAGTTTTTTCAGTGCGTTAAATGAACGCCGAAGTCTTTTTTCTCGTGTATGCTTTCGTTCTGCCATCAAGCCGCTCTTTGGGCCGAAATGGGTCATCGAGAGGAGCGCCGCGCCGTAACAACACATGTGGACCGGACTCCTCCGGGTCGGGTGGGACCATTGCGCGCTCCGTTTTGCCTTTTAAGAAAATTGCAACGGGTCAGCTGCCATGAACAGAGAGAGAAGCCGCCACCGCCATAACCATGAAATCTGGCCGGAGTTGTAACTGTTTGGGTCAGTTGAAAGCGGGGAGAAAAAAAAAAACTAGCTGAGTCGAATGGGAGAAAGAATGCCTAATGAAAAGGCGTATGTAGTTGTTGCAGGGGATGGAAGTGATTATGATTGTTCTTCAAGCAATCTCGTATGATGCGGCAGAAGGCAGGAAGGAACCCGAGTGGTGGGGAATAACTGAAGGTCTTCCGTAAAAAGCTGTCTCGAAGACTGCCCCAATTCTACATCATTCCGCTCGTTATGTGATCATCAATCCGATAAAAAAAAACCTGTAAATTTCCGTCGAACGGGTTGTAAAGAAGAACATGTCAGAGAAACACAATACATCATTGAACATGATTTAAAATTAGCATGTACCGATAAAATATACGAAAATAAACGATGAGAAATAATGTTACAGGAAAATCGAAAACAGGCCCTCAAATTTATGTACAAGCTTTGAAAGCTAGCATTACCATAAGTAGGTTAAAAATATAAGAAAACAGTTGGAAGTGTAAACCGAAGTTTATCTGTAAGCGAAGTTTAGAGTAAGTAAGATGAATTTCCTTTGGAAATTACATAATTGTTTCTGCTGGATTGAGAAAGCCTGGTGAACCACGTTAAAAGAATTGCTTATGAAATTTAAACAATTTTTAGGTGTTCTGTTTTCTAAGGTCATCATAGACAAATATTCAAATTTTCTGAAACAGATGTACCTTCAAAAGTTTGTTTTTCATTCATTCTCAAGAGATTTTCCAAATTTCCCTAGGATTATTTTAGAAAACCCTCCAAGCACTCTATTGAAGGATACCTTCAGGGACTCTTTTCAAGTTTCTCAAATTTTTTTTTGAAGTTTCCCAAGAAATAAATTTAGGAGTTCCTCTAAGAATTTCTGCAACAAATCCTCCTGAGATTCCTGAGATTCCATCAGAATTTTCTACAGGAATGAAACAGGAGATTTCTTCTAAAATTTCTTATGATTTTTTATTGTAACTCCTACATGATTTTGTGACGATTTCTCCAGAATTATACCCAGGGACTCTTTCAGTATTTCAAGGTTTTCTTTAGAAATTTCAGCAAGGGATTTCTTCAAAAGTTGCTTCATTGATTTCTTATTCATAAAATTCCGCCACCTTTGAATCAATTCTCCGCAAATTACTCCAAAAGTCCCACCATAAATTCTTTGAGAAATATTTTCTGGGGTTCCAGCAGAACATCCTACAAAAGAAGGATTTCTGTCGAAATCCTGGAAGGATTTCTCTCGAGATCATGGATGGATTTCCCCCGAAATCCTGGATGGATTTTCCTCGAAATCCTGGAAGGATTTCCATCGGAATCCTGGAAGGATTTCCCTCGAAATCCGGGAAAAATTTCCCTCGAAATCCTGGAAGGTTTTCTTTCGAAATCCTGGAAGGATTTCTTTCGAAATCCTGGAAGGATTTCTTTCGAAATCCTGGAAGGATTTCTTTCGAAATCCTGGAAGGATTTTTTTCGAAATCCTGGAAGGATTTCTTTCGAAATCCTGGAAGGATTTCTTTCGAAATCCTGGAAGGATTTCTTTCGAAATCCTGGAAGGATTTCTTTCGAAATCCTGGAAGGATTTCTTTCGAAATCCTGGAAGGATTTCTTTCGAAATCCTGGAAGGATTTCTTTCGAAATCCTGGAAGGATTTCTTTCGAAATCCTGGAAGGATTTCTTTCGAAATCCTGGAAGGATTTCTTTCGAAATCCTGGAAGGATTTCATTCGAAATCCTGGAAGGATTTCTTTCGAAATCCTGGAAGGATTTCTTTCGAAATCCTGGAAGGATTTCTTTCGAAATCCTGGAAGGATTTCTTTCGAAATCCTGGAAGGATTTCTTTCAAAATCCTGGAAGGATTTCTTTCGAAATCCTGGAAGGATTTCTTTCGAAATCCTGGAAGGATTTCTTTCGAAATCCTGGAAGGATTTCTTTCGAAATCCTGGAAGGATTTCTTTCGAAATCCTGGAAGGATTTCTTTCGAAATCCTGGAAGGATTTCTTTCGAAATCCTGGAAGGATTTCTTTCGAAATCCTGGAAGGATTTCTTTCGAAATCCTGGAAGGATTTCTTTCGAAATCCTGGAAGGATTTCTTTCGAAATCCTGGAAGGATTTCTTTCGAAATCCTGGAAGGATTTCTTTCGAAATCCTGGAAGGATTTCTTTCGAAATCCTGGAAGGATTTCTTTCGAAATCCTGGAAGGATTTCTTTCGAAATCCTGGAAGGATTTCTTTCGAAATCCTGGAAGGATTTCTTTCGAAATCCTGGAAGGATTTCTTTCGAAATCCTGGAAGGATTTCTTTCGAAATCCTGGAAGGATTTCTTTCGAAATCCTGGAAGGATTTCTTTCGAAATCCTGGAAGGATTTCTTTCGAAATCCTGGAAGGATTTCTTTCGAAATCCTGGAAGGATTTCTTTCGAAATCCTGGAAGGATTTCTTTCGAAATCCTGGAAGGATTTCTTTCGAAATCCTGGAAGGATTTCTTTCGAAATCCTGGAAGGATTTCTTTCGAAATCCTGGAAGGATTTCTTTCGAAATCCTGGAAGGATTTCTTTCGAAATCCTGGAAGGATTTCTTTCGAAATCCTGGAAGGATTTCTTTCGAAATCCTGGAAGGATTTCTTTCGAAATCCTGGAAGGATTTCTTTCGAAATCCTGGAAGGATTTCTTTCGAAATCCTGGAAGGATTTCTTTCGAAATCCTGGAAGGATTTCTTTCGAAATCCTGGAAGGATTTCTTTCGAAATCCTGGAAGGATTTCCCTCGAAATCCTGGAAGGATTTCTTTCGAAATCCTGGAAGGATTCCTTTCGAAATCCTGGAAGGATTTCTTTCGAAATCCTGGAAGGATTTCTTTCGAAATCCTGGAAGGATTTCTTTCGAAATCCTGGAAGGATTTCCCTCGAAATCCTGGAAGGATTTCTTTCGAAATCCTGGAAGGATTTCTTTCGAAATCCTGGAAGGATTTCTTTCGAAATCCTGGAAGGATTTCTTTCGAAATCCTGGAAGGATTTCTTTCGAAATCCTGGGAGGATTTCTTTCGAAATCCTGGGAGGATTTCTTTCGAAATCCTGGAAGGATTTCCCTCGAAATCCTGGAAGGATTTCCCTCGAAATCCTGGAAGGATTTCCCTCGAAATCCTGGAAGGATTTCCCTCGAAATCCGGGAAGGAATTCCCTCGAAATCCCGGAAGGATTTTCCTCGAAATCCCGGAAGGATTTCCCTCGAAATCCCGGAAGGATTTCCCTCGAAATCCCGGAAGGATTTCCCTCGAAATCCCGGAAGGATTTCCCTCGAAATCCCGGAAGGATTTCCCTCGAAATCCCGGAAGGATTTCCCTCGAAATCCCGGAAGGATTTCCCTCGAAATCCCGGAAGGATTTCCCTCGAAATCCCGGAAGGATTTCCCTCGAAATCCCGGAAGGATTTCCCTCGAAATCCCGGAAGGATTTCCCTCGAAATCCCGGAAGGATTTCCCTCGAAATCCCGTAAGGATTTCCCTCGAAATCCCGTAAGGATTTCCCTCGAAATCCCGGAAGGATTTCCCTCGAAATCCCGGAAGGATTTCCCTCGAAATCCCGGAAGGATTTCCCTCGAAATCCCGGAAGGATTTCCCTCGAAATTCCGGAAGGATTTCCCTCGAAATCCCGGAAGGATTTCCCTCGAAATCCTGGAAGGATTTCCCTCGAAATCCCGGAAGGATTTTCCTCGAAATCCCGGAAGGATTTCCCTCGAAATCCCGGAAGGATTTTCCTCGAAATCCCGGAAGGATTTCCCTCGAAATCCCGGAAGGATTTCCCTCGAAATCCCGGAAGGATTTCCCTCGAAATCCCGGAAGGATTTCCCTCGAAATCCCGGAAGGATTTCCCTCGAAATCCCGGAAGGATTTCCCTCGAAATCCCGGAAGGATTTCCCTCGAAATCCCGGAAGGATTTCCCTCGAAATCCCGGAAGGATTTCCCTCGAAATCCCGGAAGGATTTCCCTCGAAATCCCGGAAGGATTTCCCTCAAAATCCCGGAAGGATTTCCCTCGAAATCTCGGAAGGATTTCCCTCGAAATCCCGGAAGGATTTCTCTCGAAATCCCGGAAGGATTTCCCTCGAAATCCCGGAAGGATTTCCCTCGAAATCCCGGAAGGATTTCCCTCGAAATCCCGGAAGGATTTCCCTCGAAATCCCGGAAGGATTTCCCTCGAAATCCCGGAAGGATTTCCCTCGAAATCCCGGAAGGATTTCCCTCGAAATCCCGGAAGGATTTCCCTCGAAATCCCGGAAGGATTTCCCTCGAAATCCCGGAAGGATTTTCCTCGAAATCCCGGAAGGATTTCCCTCGAAATCCCGGAAGGATTTCCCTCGAAATCCCGGAAGGATTTCCCTCGAAATCCCGGAAGGATTTCCCTCGAAATCCCGGAAGGATTTCCCTCGAAATCCCGGAAGGATTTCCCTCGAAATCCCGGAAGGATTTCCCTCGAAATCCCGGAAGGATTTCCCTCGAAATCCCGGAAGGATTTCCCTCGAAATCCCGGAAGGATTTCCCTCGAAATCCCGGAAGGATTTCCCTCGAAATCCCGGAAGGATTTCCCTCGAAATCCCGGAAGGATTTCCCTCGAAATCCCGGAAGGATTTCCCTCGAAATCCCGGAAGGATTTCCCTCGAAATCCCGGAAGGATTTCCCTCGAAATCCCGGAAGGATTTCCCTCGAAATCCCGGAAGGATTTCCCTCGAAATCCCGGAAGGATTTCCCTCGAAAACCTGGAAGGATTTTCCCCGAAAACCTGGAAGGATTTCCCTCGAAATCCTGGAAGGATTTCCCTCGAAATCCTGGAAGGATTTCCCTCGAAATCCTGGAAGGATTTCCCTCGAAATCCTGGAAGGATTTCCCTCGAAATCCCGGGGACCTATGTGGGAACCATAGCCTATTTCTTTTATTATTTAGTCATTTATTTATTTGTGGGCCCAAGCACCATCGAGCGTCACGGAGCCGAAACAGTGAGTGCCGTTTTCATGCATTGTTTGATGTTTTCAACTTTTGTCGCATGATTTCTATTCCCGGTTCATAGCATACCCAGCCGGGCAAGAGGCAAAAAAGTTAACCAAACACTTTTGTATGCTGTTCCATGCGCTTTTCTCGTTTCTCATTAATTTGCCACCGCCTGTTTATACCTATGCAGCAGCCAGCAGTCAGCAAGCTTAGACTGGATCAGTGCAGAATACAACGAACAAAAAAAAAACTGTGCACAACAAAACTATACGTAATCCAAATTTTCTCACAACTGGTTCTTTTTTCACACTCTCAACCCTCAACTTAATGTTCCAAGTGGTTTCTGGGGCTTGCGGTGCGGGTGATGACGACCGGGTGCAATGGAGCAGGTAGGCAGCGGCAAACGCCAATTTTTCCCACCAAAACAAAATAACCTCGCCGGCTCAGCAGAGCACCTTCGCGCGCTGGTAGAATTGAGCTGGTTGCGGTGGCGATGTCGAACACCTTTCCTTGACGAACTTTGCGCGACGGTGGGCTATTCACTTCAGCTGATATCTACTTAGCTAGAGGTGTGTTGAGCTAAGTGGTGTGTGTTTTTGCGAGAACCCACCCTCTTGACGAGATCATTGCCTTCCTGTCCCGTGGGTTGCTTTGGTTGGCAGAGGTTTCTAAGATCCTGAGCGAGGAGGGGCAAACAAAGTAGGCTTTGGTATGAACGATCGTCATCGTCATCGTCAGCTATTGAAGCTGTATGATCATGTTATAAATTTACATAGGTTACTTCGATGTCACAGGTTCATGCTACTGCAATGTCAAACTATGGTCAGAATCGTTTCCGGAAAACATTCTAAAAAGAAATAATTCTTAGAATTTCAATTGCTATATTATTTACGTTCTATTCAAATTCAAATTTAGTTCCTAATGGCCGAGGCTTCTGAAATGAACTATTGTCGAAATGGTGATTCCGGAAACGTACAGAGAGTCTTTTCATCTCAAGGCAGGCAGTGGTAACATTTGTCTAAGACAAAGCCAAGAGGTCATTATTATGCAAAAGATCTATTTAAGCAAGCTGTGCATGGCCGAGTAGAAACTTATTATAGTGAAATAGAAGTTATTTGTATGATTGGCTTCAAACGCCTCATAAAACATTGAATTTTTTGTTTCAACTGGAACAAAGCCCGCTTCTCGCCTTTTATAAGCGCACTTACAAAGTTATTGGCTGAGAGCTCTCTGCTCTCTGTTCGAGGAACACCTTCTCAGAGTATTTCAGGAGTTCCTGGATTTTTCCAAAATTCCTTTCAAAATTTCTCTGGAAGTTAATTCCGAGATCTCTCATTCCAAGATTATCCAGCATTTTTTTTCCTGAGATTCTTCCAGTAATTCCTTTCTTGGTTTCTCCACATTTTTTTCCTAGGATCTCTCTATGATTTCCTTCTGTGATTTCCCAGAGAGAAATATCTAAGATTCTTTTTGGGGTTCTTTCAGAAGTTCTTCTGAGATTCCTAACAGTTCCCATCTCAGGAACTCCTTCCAGAATTCCTCCTGAGATTCCTTCTGGGACTCCAAGAAATTTCTCATGGAGTTCCAGGAATCCTTCAGCCAGAGTTTAAAATTTACATTTTCAATGAGTGAAACCAACGTGAATTTCGAAAAATCTACGGAACTTTTGAAAGAAACCTGAAAAGAATTCCTAGATGAATCCTGGAATGAGTTCCTGATGAAATCATGGATGCAATTTCTAAAAGAGTTCCAGAAGAACTTTTCGGAATAAGTTCCAAGAGGAATCCCAGAATAGGTTCAGAAAGAAATCCACGGAGGAGTTCCTCAAGAAATTGCAGATGCAATCCCTGACAGAAGCCCAGAAGAAAATAACGCAGGAATCCCTGCCCGAGCAGAGGGGAATATCAAATTAATAACTACGAAATCACAAAACCTGTTTTTATATCTTGTTTTGTTATTATTGAATTATCAAGGCATTACGTTTCCATAACATGTTTTGTTGGACAATCTTATTTTGTTATGACCAAGCAATTGGTATGCAGCCCTTAAATAACATTTCAATATTACATTCTGTTGTGGAACAAGTTTGGTTATTATTGTATTATTGAGAGTGCACAAATACTTTATGGTATTGCTATCTAAACTAAAACAAATTTTGAAACAAAACCTACGTCATTCTACAACGTTATTTACAGCATTTTAGGGAAAGCAACTGCATATTCACTCATCAATTTGTCTTCCTCTTCCATTTATCATTACATCCAAACTGAGACAAAGTGCATGCCCGATATCATTAGCTAGTATTCCGTGGGAAAAAGTTTGCATAATGCACCAGAAAAACTATTTAACGATTTTTTGAAAAGTGCGCAAAGTTAGGCCCTAGGTGCGCAAAGTATGGTACGCTTACGGTATCACATTTGATAAGAGGTGTGGTATATTACGTGACATGGAGGTGCTGTAATGTGTACAAAACAAAGTCCCTGCTGGGCGGCGCGAGGTTTTGCTGAATTTCTGAAATTGACTGAGTTGTAGCTGAAAAAAAAAACCCAAAATACCAGCCACTGCCCAAGTGGCGCAGTAATATCGGCGTTGTTGTGGAGTTAGCTTATTGAAAAGATATGGTCTCTCGTGAAACATGCTTCGTAATTACACTGTTGAAAACGCTTTGACATCCACGTGCAGCACAACAGAACATGTGCTCGATGAACAAATTGAGATTTGAATTATGAAAATGCTACGGTCAACCTTGGCTTGGTCAGCCAAAGTAAAATCAAGAAATTGACATTTATGCTTCGTAATGATTACTTTGAAGTCAATACTTTGGGCCTAGGCTGGGCAGATATGCTATTGGTGATTTGATGGTGCATGAAGAAGAAGAAGAAGAACGATGGTGTTTTGAAAAATCCTATCCCTACCACACAGGAGAAGATTTTAAAATGCCTCTATAAAATCTAAAACAAAATCTAATTAAAAACGGTTTGATGTACGGTGTAAGACTTTGGACGGACTACATATTGAACGTATAAATTTAAATTTAACATTTTTTTCTTGGTAAGGTACTTAATTTGTACCAATCACCAATTGGGTTTTCAAATTAAGAATAATATATTGATTTTTTGATTTTATTCGAAAGAGCACCTTTTTTTAAGCCAGAATGATTTTTTTCAGATTTTTAAAACTTTATTTTGATACCTAAATTCAATTACAAAAAGATTTTTTGAAATCACCTTTTGACAGCTGGGCAACTGCTTGACAGCTCCGCCCAGTACGAAATGCGACGAGGGGTGATTCGACAAATCGCTCCCATACAAACTTTAAATCGATTTTTAAATAGGTTCCCGGGCACCAAAGTTCATGAAAATTTGGATGTCGGCTCAGTTTGGCATGTAGATTGTGAATATGGAATTATCTCAACACCACTAAAGAAGCCAATTGCAGCTGGTCTATGGAAAATTCCGCGTGTATGGCAATTCGGGTTTTTTCTTAACTCACGATGACCAGATCGGTTTAGTCGAATTTGTTGTTGATGGAAAAAATAAATCTGGATCACATGAGATCAATATTGTCAAAATCGGAGAAAATTCATCGCAGATATAACCATTACATAGTTTACCTTCTTTATTTTTTTGTCTGCTGTTTCATATTATGAAGTAAAAAATAAAGGCATTGCAACTTCTAGAAATTTCATCAGACTCATCCGTATTTTTTATTTTATTCATTGCTATAATTTGAGTTTTGGGTAAATATAGCATCATAGCTATTGATATGTTTATCTTTGTGTTAATTTCCTTCTTTCAATATCCCAGTCCCGTTACGGTGCCAAATTCCTATCACTTTTCTACGATTCCCAATTCTTATAGGTTAAGTAAAATTTTACCTTCAAAAAGTGATACATCTGCAAATGAGTTTTTTTTATCTCAAAATTGAGTAAACTTAGTTGAATTTATATGTCATTTTAACAGTACTGCTATTCTAACCTCTAATTATAACGTCAAAAAGTACCGAACAGACTATGTATTACGAAGTAATGAATGTTAGTGAGATTGGAGATAGCAAATATGGTACCTACTAAATAATTCTAATCAATAAAAATGTCACCTATACAGACAATTCTGCTCAATTGATGATTGCATTTGTCTATTATAACTTTTTTCTTTCGATCTATTATTATTCGATCATATATTGTTTGACATTATGTCATAAATATCTTTTTTCATTACTAAAAATAATCTAAAACAGAATAAAACTAAACAGCATCTGCAGAAGTAATCATATCGGCATATGATATAATTACCATTTACCTTTGCTCACGTAGGTACGTGTATAATCGCCGTTCTCACAACGCGAACAAAACAAAAAATTAAAAAAAAAATCATCTCCGTCTGGAAAGAATCTTTGTCACCACCAAAATGCACCCCATGACGAAGCTCAATCATAAATAGTCGACTAGCAACTTTTTCGTCGTTCTCTTTGTTCCGAAACAGTCGACGACGGGCCATGCGAACGCCACCACTGTTATTAGTGTTACAGTGCGCATGTCTGCGCACCGCGATAGCGCTGTTGGTAAGAGAGAGAGGTTCATTGTTTGATCTTGCATTCAAATCTCTGTCTATTTTTGTCCTGCGACTGGCAAACATGAAATGGGGGAATGGGGAAACTGGCAATACGTAGAACCAGTAAAGCTTCTATCGTCCCTCACTGCAAGTGCTGTGATAGCCTCATTGGTAAAGGCGACTGGAGGTTCAAATCCCGTCCATGTTTGTAAGTTTTATAATGAATTCGAAATTTTTTTATGTGACCTGTTATTTTCTAAAAATAGAATAACACACTTAAAATAATTACCCAAAAATGAGTAAAAAAAGTTAGTTTTTACCCTAATTTTGCTTTCGAAACATAACTTTTTAATATCAAAATTTGTTATTGAAATATTTCCCAAATTCACTGTTATTAAGTTGTTATTGCCACTAACAAAACATGCTATTAAATTGATTTTTCAGGAACAAATTTTTGTTATGTGACTTGTTATTTTGCCGCTTATGACAGCCAAGTTTATAACTCAATATGTTATGTTAATAACATGAAAATTACTAATTCCGTTATGCAGTTATTTTGCCAAAATAACGCATTTTGTTATGCTGTTGTTTTTCTCTTCTGCTCGGGTGATGGGGCTGCCAAAGGAATCTCGGAAACCCGAAAGAAACCCGGAAATAGTTCTTGGAGAAATCCCGGAAGAAGTTCCCGATGAATTACCGTAGGAAGCCCGGAAGGAATTCTTGAAACAATCCCGAAGAAGTTTTGGGACAAATACTGAAATAAGTTCTCGTATGATTTCTGGGAGGACCTTAGAAAGAATTCCTGAAGAAATCCGAAGAAACTGCAGGAGGAATCTTGCATTGAATTCCTGAACTCTTGAACGCCTCTAGAAATGTTTCTATAGGATTTTTCAAAACTTCCTCTTGAGATTTTTTTCAGGTAAACATACGAGAATTCTTTTAGGAAAGCATTCTCGGATTTCTTCAGAAATGCTTTCAACGTTTCTTTAGGTAAATCATCCATAAATACTTTTTTTAGGATAAAATCTTCCAGAGACTTCTTTGAAAATTCTTACAAAGATTCCTTTAGAAATAATTCCAGACATTCTTTAGAAATATCTCTGGGACTGCTATAAAATGTCTAATTAAATTCCTCATAAATTTGTCCAAGGATTCCGAGGAAATCTTCTATGGATTTCTTCCAACAATAATCCGTAGATGGTTTCGAAAATTATTTCAGACATTTGCTCCTAAGAAACTCCTCCGGTGTTTTTTCTTTCAGAAATTCTTCTTTATGTAATTTCTCCAAGGCTTCTCCAATGATTCATTTAGGCAGATTTTTATGGCTTCCTTCTGAAATTATTAAGAACTTTATTTTTGGGATTCGTTAAAAAAACATTGGAAATTTCTTCAAGGGATCCTTTAGAATTTTCTACATTGAATCCCTCAAAGATTCTTTCATTGGTTTCTTCGTAAAGTTTCTCAGAAACAACTTGAGGGACTCATTTAGCTAATTCTTCAGTAAGTTCACCAGCGCGCTGGTGCGCTGCAGCGGTTTGTTCAGGAATTGTTCTAGAGCTTCCATTCTAAATTCCCGCATGATTATGTCCAGGAAATTCATCAGGGACTCATCCAGAAAATCCTTCCGAGATTTCTTCTAAAGATTTTTTCATAATTGCTTTTAGTTACTCCATGCCATACATAAAAAAACATCTGGCATCCCTGCTCTAGACATTCCTGCAGAAGTCCATACAGAGATTTCTTCAGAATTTCCTCCCTATATTCCTCCGTGTATTTCCACAGAAATTTATCCCGCATTTCCTTTAGAAGATTTTAGAAATATTTCCAAGGCATTTCTACGGAAATTCCTCCAAAAAATATATATCTAGAGTTTTTTTTCCAGTGATCTTTGCAGACCCTTATCTATGTGTTTCTCCAGGTATTCGTGCAGAAGTTCCCACAAAGATTTTTTTTTAAATTACTCCTGCGGTTCCATCAGAAATGTCACTTGGGATGTCATAACCTAGTAGACTATGTTCAAAGATTTCTCCAAGATTTTTTTTCAGAAGCTCTTTCAACGTTGCTGATGGAATTTCTAAGAAATTTCTGGAATGTTGTCTCAAGAAATTCCTTAAACCCTTGGAAACTCATAGAAAAATTTCGTGAAAGTTTTCTGGAGCTTAACACCCATACTTTACAAAAATGTTTATTTTTGGATTCCTTCATAATTTTTTCCTACAGAAACTCTCCCAGGAATTTGTCAAGAACGCTATCCTGGGATTTCCAAAGGAATTCCTCATGGGGTTGCTTCCGTGATTCCTCATGGAATTTCTTTAGGAATTCCTCCAGGTTTTCCTTCAGGAATTCCTCCAGGGTATCACTCGGGAATTTCTTCTGTGTTTCTTTCAGGAACAACTCTAGGGATTATTTTAAAAGTTCCTCCAGGAACACTTTTTAGAATCCTTTCAGGAGTTCCTCTTGGAATTCTTTCAGGAATTATTGCAGAAATTGATCCAGTTCTTCCTCCATGGACTGTTTAGGGTTTCCTCCAGGAACTGCTGCAAGGATTCCACAAAGAGTTCTTCCAAGAATTCTTCTTAGAATTCCATCAGGATTATACTAAGGATTCCATCTGCAATTTCCTCTGGAATTATTCCTGGGGCTCCCCCAGGAATTTCTCAAGGGATTCCTCCACGATTTTTTTCTGAAATTGCTCCAGAAATTCCTTCCGAAATGCCACCAGAGAATCCTCCAGATATTCCTCCAGGAATTCTTCTAGAGACTCCTCCAGGAGTGTTCCTAGAGATTCCTCCGTTAATCCCTACAGGCATTCCTCTAGGATATCCTCCAGGGATTGCACCATGGACTTGTCCAAGAATTTCTGCAGGGTATAACACGGGAATTTCTTCTGTGTTTTTTCTGGAACAACTTATTTTAAAAATTCCTCTAAAAAGCCTCCCAGGACCTCTTCCTAGGATTCCTTCAGCAATTCCTCCTTGTATTCTTTGAGGAATTCCTTCAGGAATTAATTCAGTACTTCCTCCAGGGACTGTTGATTCCTCTAGGAATTTTTCCAGGGATTTCTCTGAAAATTCCTCCAGGAATTCATCTAGAGATTCCTCTAGAAATTCCGCCAGAAATTCATCTAGGGACTTCTCCAGGAGTTCCTCTGGAGATTCCTTTAGTAACTCTTACAGGCATTCCTCTAGCATATCTTCCAGGGATGCCTCTAAGAACTCCTACAAGAATTGTTTCAGAGATTCCTCCAAGAAAACCTCCAGGGTTTCCTCAATGTATTCCTTCAGGACTTCCTCCAGAGATTCCTCCAGTAATTGCTTCCAGGTCTCTTCCAAGAATTCCACTAGGACTTCCTACAGAAATTTATCCAAAAAATCTTCAAAGGATTCTTCCAGAGACTCCTACAGAAATTGCTCGAAAGTTTTCTCCAGGAATTACTTCAGGAAATCCTCCAAAAATTCCACCAGGATCTCTCCTAGGCATTTTTCTCTTCCTGGGATACCTCCAGAAATTCATGCAGGCATTCCTCCAGGATTCCATCCAGGAATTTCTCCAGGGTCTCGTCAAGGAATTCCACCAGGAATTTCTTCAGGGATTTCTCCAGGAATTTCATCATAAATTATGTCAGCAATTCATCCAGGAATTTCTCCAGGAAACTCTTCAAAAGTTCTTTCAGGACTATCTCTAGGAATATCTTCTAGATTTTTTTCAGGATATCCTCCAAGAATTCTTCCAGATTTTCCTCCAGGAACTGCTGCAAGGATTCTTCTGGGAATTCCGCTAAAAGTTCTTCAAGGAACTTCTTCATTGATTTTTTAGGGATTTCTCCACGGGTTCCTTCAGAAATTCATTCGAGGATTTCTCCAAGAATTCCACCAGAAATTTTTCTAGAAATTTTTCCAGGAATTTCTCAGGGGATTTTCCAGAAATTTCTCACAGAGTTTCTCTGGAGATTCCCCTAGAAATTCATGCAGTAATTGTTGCAAGCATTCCTCCAAAGATTCCTCCAGGAATTTCTTCGAGGATTCCTCCAGTAATTCCCAAAGGAACTCCTCCAGGAAATTCTCCAGTAATTACTGTAAGAAGTTCTTCTTGATAATTCAATTTATCTAGAAATTTATCCAGGAATTGCTCCTGGACAACCTTCAGAAATTATGTCAGCAGAAAATCTTCTGGGGATTTTTTTCAGAAACTCTTGCAGGAAATTCTACAGGAATACTTTCAGGAATTTTTCAGGGATTCCTCCAGGCATTTCTCCAGGAATTTTACCTCAGATTCCTTCAGGAATTGCGTCAAGGTTTCCTCCAGGAATTTCTCCTTGGATTTCTCCAGGGATTTTCTCAGGGATTTCTCCAGAAGTTCCTCTAAGGATTCTTCCAGCAAATCCACTAAGGAATTCTTCCAGGAAATTCTCCAGGAATACATTCAGCAATTTTTCAGGGATTTCTCACAAATTTCTTCAAGGATTCCCCCAGGGATTCCTTCAGAAATTTCTTCGAGGATTTCTCCAGGAATTCCACTACAATTTCCTATGGATTTTCTCAAAGGATTTTTCAGAAATAGAAAAAAAATAGAAATCTCCCAGAATTCCTCTAGAGATTTCTCTAGAAATGTATCCAGCAATTATTTCAAGAATTCCTCCAGAAATTCATCCAGGCATTTCTCCAGGAATTTACTTCAAGGTTTCCTCCAGTAATTTCTCCTCGAATTTCTCCAGAGATTCTCTCAGGGATTTCTCCAGAAGTCCCTTTAAGGATTCTTCCCGCAAATCCACTAAGGAATTCTTCCAGGAAATTCTCTAGGAATACATTCAGCAATTTTTCAGGGATTTCTCACAAATTTCTTCAAGGATTCCCCCAGGGATTCCTTCAGAAATTCCTTCGACGATTTCTCCAGGAATTCCCCTACAATTTCCTATGGATTTTCTCAAAGAATTTTTCAAAAATAGAAAAATATTAGAAATCTCCCAGAATTCCTCTAGAGATTTCTCTAGAAATGTATCCAGCAATTATTTCAAGAATTCCTCCATAAATTCCTCCAGGAATTTCATCATGGCTTCCTCCAGCAATTCCCACAGGAATACCTCTAGGAATTCCTCCAGGCATTCCTCCAGGATATGATCCAGGTGTTTCTCCACGAATTCCTTCCAGGATTCTCCCAAGAATTCCTTCAGGAATTCCTTCGAGAATTTCTACAAAAAATCCTCCAGAAATTCCACTAGAAATTTCTCCTGGAATTTCTCAAGGGATATTTTTCAGAAAAAGAAAAATAACATAAATAGAAATAAAATTCCTCTGGAGATTCCTCTAGAAGCTCATACAGTTATTCTTTCAAGAATTCCTCTAGAGGTTCCTTCAGCAATTTCCACAGGAATACCTCTAGGAATTTCTACAGGATTTTATCCAGGGATTTCTCCAGGAACTTTTACAGGAATTTCTCCAGAAAATACCACACAATTTTTTTCAGGGATTCTTCCAGGAACTTCTCCATAAACTGCTTCTGGACATACTCCTGGAACTATGTTAGAAATTCCTCCAGGAATTTCTTCAGGAATACTATCAGGGACTTTTCAGGAGTTCCTCCTGACATTCCCCCTGGAATTCTTCCAGAGATTCGGGGATTCTTCCAGGGGTTTCTCCTCGAATTTCTCCAGGGATATTCCCAGAGATTCTTCCAGGGAATCTTTCAGATATTCCTCCAAGGGTTCTTGCAGGAATTTCTCCTGGAATTTCTCTAGGGATTTTTTCAGATATTTCTCCAGCAATTCCTCCCAGAATTCTTCTGGAGATTTCTCCAGCCCCAGCTAACACAAAGTCTTATATGATGTTGCATAGGATGCTAAAGTGGAGGCCATATGCGTACCTGCTTCCATTTAACAGAGTGTAAAATGTGCGTATATCGCCTCCACTTTTGCATCCTATCCAACATCATATGCGATCGTGTGTTGACTGGGGCAGTTCCTCCAGGATTTTTTCCAGGGATTGCTTCAAGAATTCATCCAAGAAATTTCTCCAGGAATTCGTGCTGGGTCTCATCCAAAAATTCTTCCAGGAATTACGCCAGAAATTTGTTCAGAAGTTTCTCCAGAATTCTCTCTAAAGATTTTCCCATGAATTTCTTCAGGGATTTCTCCAGCAATTCCTTCAGGGATTTCTCCAAAAATTCCTCCAAGAATTCCTTTTGAAATTTCTCAAAGATTACCTTAAGAGATTTCTTTTGAAATTTTTCTAGGGATTCCTCTCAGAATTCCCCCAGGAATTTCTCCAGAATATTCTCCTAGGAATTCTCTAGAAATTTATCTAGAATTTCTTCTAAGATTTCCTCATGAGATGTCTACAGATTTTTCTCTAGGTATTCCTCCCATAATTTATACATGAATTCCTCCAGGTAAGTTTAAAGAATCCAGGGATTGCTCCTGAAATTCCATCAGGGATTCTACAGGGCTTCCGCCGGGCATGCCTGTAGGAATTGCTCCAGTGATTCACCTAGGTGTTTCTTTAGGGATTTATCCAGGTAATCTTCCAGGGATTGCTCGAGAAATTCCTCAAATGATTTCTTCAGAAATTCCTCTCAGGTTTTTTTTTTCAAAAATTCATTCAGGAGTTCTTTTGGAAATTTCATTAATCCTTCAATCATCTTTTCAGGGATGTACCCAAGAACTTCTCCAGGATTACCTCCAGCGAATAGTATTGGAAGATAATTTTTAAAGGACTTATACAGGAACCAGGAAATTCTGGGTTAGTCCTCAAAAGAGTTCAGCTATAATTTCTTATGAATGTTTTTAGATATCATCAAAAAAAAAAAAAATCAGAGCAAAATAATGCACGAGTGAATAAAAATCCTTAATCTTCCAGAAATTGGTCATCGCTACTAGCACCACGTTGATTTATGTAGATATGTAGATAAGACGAGGTTTGTTTTATCGTATTATATAATAATCAACCCCCCCCCCCCTGACCGAAAAGCTGGCTACACCCTTGAGCTTAGCAATATACCTACATAAGTTGTCGAGAAGGGAAAAACAGAAAGTAGATAGAAAGATGTATTTATGCATGAGAAGAATAAGGAAAGGGACGGGCCAGGGATTGATCCCAGGACCTTTTGGTTACGAAACAGAAGCGGTAGCCTCTAGACCACCAAGCCCGTCTTTTTTCCTGTAACAGTTAATGAACTTCAAAAGTTCTGAACGAGGTTCCAATATGTCTCCTTCCATTAACTCACTCTCTTCCATTGGAAAGTAAAGTGGAATGCTGGCAGCTTATAAAACATGCCAATCATTCATTCGATGTTGCAAGCACGAAACTCATAATCGATTTTAGCCATTCTAATACAAAAGCTACGATTGGATTCCTTTCACATATTTCTTTTTTGTCATTTTTGCTTTTGTTTGTTTGTGAAATGGGTCATTGTTAAACGGTGATTGTTGATCCGTTTTTTTTTTGTATTGGGTCCCAAAGTGGCTGGCTTCATAATTGTTGGAGAGACAGAGGATGTGATAGATGACGTTATACCGCTTTCCGTGAGGCTATGACGTCTTTCACCGTTTGGTAAATGATTGCTTGGCGATCTTGGCGATCGCATGAAACTAAGAGAATGCCAACACTGGGGTAGAAAAGGTTTCACACGTGATTCGCGTGATTTCGTTGTATTGTTCGCAAATCGGGTCCGTTCGCTTCAATTAGTATTTAGTAGTCTGCTAAGGGTGACATTATTGATTCCAGATTGATCCAGGATCTAACGCTAGAAAAAATGATAGCAAAGGAAAGTAGAATCGCAGAACCACGAGAAGAACGTGTATGAAGTACATCAGAACTCAATCGTAGCTTTTTCATCACTTGCTCCATGCAGATAATCACACTCTTTTACGAGCTATCCATGATGTACTAGTCTGCTATCGGCTTCTATTAGCATCATCCATCCCAGTAGTTGGAATACACACAGAAGCCCGGCGTAAAAAATAGACCAAAGCATCCCAAATCAAACACTGATCAAAAGTATCGACTTTAATTTTGCGAGAACCTTTGCATCGTACATGAAAAATCAACTTTGGAAACCAAATCTCCGGTACTCCACTGCCATCAACCAGTGCAGTGCTGCATATTATCGACGTCGACGACGGGAGGGCGAGCGGTTGGTTGATATCCAGCTGGTCTGACACCCGCTAACAGCCAGCAACTGCAATAAGCAAACGATTTGCGGGTTCCTCTCGCGCCACCGAGCTCTGAGGAACTCCCTGAGCAAGTAGAGCAGCTGTGCGCTCAGGCTCTAGCTGGCTGCTGTGGCGCGAGCTTTTATCGTTGGAAAATATCTGTCCCGATGCGATGATGCAAAGGAACCAGGAATCTGGCAATGCGGGGACCTCGCGCCGCGCGCTCTCGCGCACAGGTACACGGCTTTTTAATATTTCATTCTGCATTTTTTCTCTGCTCGTTTGGGGCTGTGCTGTCTACCCCGTTTGGTGGTTCAGATTGCGGCGACGACAGCGCGCACTCTAGGTACAGAGAACATTCCCGAGCGATTCCGAACCCAATTGTGGTGGCGCAAGAAGGTAGCCCCCGTTGGAATGCATAGGTAGGCTGTTCGGAGAACCGCGCCGCGCCGCGGTGGGAAATTTGGTTCAATAGATTGCGGGAATGGGAATCGACCATCTGGTGGCTGCTAGCTGGCTGGTTGGCTGACTAGCTGACTGAAACGCAGTAGGCCAACGCCAGCGGGGATTGCTCTGATCGGTTTGGAATTGGGCTTGCTGATTTGGTCGGTGAGAAATGGATTACAGGAGGCTGTGCTGTTAGTTTTTGTTCTAACTTTTATATCGCGTTTCAAGTTCTTTCGAGCATACCCGATCCGAAAGAAATAACAAGGTTCAGCAAGGCACCCAACTAAAAGTCCGGAATCAAGCTTTGATAGATTCTCGATTCTTGGACGACTCATTAAAAAAAGTCCTGGATAATTTAATGGAAAATATCTTGAAAGAAACTTTGGAGGACTTCCTTAGGAAATGTCTAGGGATTTTTTTTTAAAAGAACGCATGAGGATAACTTTGAAATAATACATGGAGCAATGCCGGAAGGAAGTTGTTGAAGGATCTTTTGAAGAAGCTCCTGGAAGATCTTCGAAAGAAATCGTTGGAGAAATTCCTGAGGATATCCTTGGAGAGGGTTATCTAAAATAATTCATGGAGAATTCATCGAAGCAACCAATGGAAGCATTTCTAAAGCAATCTTCGGAGGAATTCCGGAAAGAATACTTGAAAAAAAATCAGGAGGAGTTCCTTGAAGTTCTCTGAATGGAGCTCGTGAAAGAAGCATTGGAGGAATTTCTAAAGAAATCTTTTGAGATGATGAGTCCACCCGTGAAGAAACCTTTGGAAAAATTCCTGAAATCACCATTGAAGTCCTCCATAAAAGTCCTAAAAGAATCCTCCAAGAAATTTCTTTAGGGATCCTTAAAAATTCTTGAATATTTTTTTGAAGAATTTCCTGAAGGAATCCTTCGATGTATTCCCGTAAAATTACTAAGAGGAATTCTTTAAGGAATCCATGCAGGAATTCTGGAAGGATTGTTTGCATACTTGGCGGAATTTCTGAAGAAATCCTTGAAAAAATACCAGCAAAAATCCCTGGAGGAATTTTTGAGAGAAGGCTTGGAGGATTGTCTGAAGAAATATTTAAAAAAAGTAATCCTGTTGAAGAAACTCCAAAATAAATACTTGGAGGACCTTCTTAGGAAATCTCTTGAAAAGTGTTTAAAAGAATCTATGAGGATATTTTTAAAACAATCCTTGGTGGAATTACTGCCAAAATATACATAAAGTAGTACCTGAAGCAATTGTTGGACGAAAGAAAAAAAGACGTTGGAAAGAAATTCCTGAGGAAATCCTTGGAGAGTATACCGAAGCAATCAATTCTGGAATTTCTAAGATAATCTTTGGAGGAATTCCTCAAAGAAAACATGAGAAAATTTCAGGAGGAGCTTCTAAAAATTCCCTGACGGGAGCTCCTGAATGAATCATTGGAGCGATACCTAAAGAATTTTTTTGAGATAATCAATTCATTCGTGAATGAATTTTTGGAGGAATTCCAGAAATAATCGTTGAAAGCACTTCTGAAAAAATCCTTGGACAATTTTCTTTAATAATCCTAGGAGAAATTCTAGAATGATTTGTTTTGGGATTTTCCTATGGAATAATTTGAGGAATTCCAATAAAACTACTTAGAGGAATCCCCTAAGGAACCCTGAGGTAAATTCCTGCTGGAATTCCAGAATCGATCTTTGAACAATTTACTGCAATCTTTGAAGAATTTACTAAATCCTTGAAGGAATTTTCAAAAAATCTTCGAAGAAATAATCTGTTTAATTCGCTTTATTTTAGAGACTTTCAGCCTTGGGCTGGGAGAAATGATCTGAATTGTTTGAAGAAATTTCTGCTGAAATCCTTTGAGAAAATTTTGAGAAAGTCTTTGAAGAAATTCATGACCGAATCCTTCTAGAAGTTCTTTGAAGAACTCTTGAAAGTAATTCCGGAACGAACCCTTGGAGGATCTTCGAAGAAGTTTTTGAAGAGATTTCTGCAGGAATTTTTACGAAATATTCTGAAAATTTTATGATGCGGTTCTGAAAGAAATTCTCTTAGCAATTCCAGAAGGAATCCTTGTATGAATTCCTGATAAAAACCTTAGAGGGAATTCTTGGAGTCATTTCTAAAGGAATCCTTGGAGAAATTTTTGAAGAAATCCTTGAATGAATTCCCGCAGAAATCCCTGGATATATTTTTTAGAGAAGCCTTGGAGAAGTTTCTGAAGAAAAACTTGAAGGAATTACTGCTGCAACCCTACTGCAGGAACTATACAAGAAATACTTGGAGGACTTTCTTATCAAATCTGTGAAAAAAGTTTTTGAAAGACGCCATGAAGATAGTTTCTAAAGAATACGTGGAGGAATTTCGGAAAAAATGCATGCTGTAATACCTGAAGGAATTTCTGGAAGAATTTCCGAAGAAGCTCTCGGAAGAGCCTCTCAAGAAATCATTAGGAAAGAATTCCTGAGGAAATTCTTGGATGAGTTTTTGAAATAATCCTTGGCGAATTCACCGAAGCAAACAATGATGGGGGAATTTTGAAAGCAATCTTTGGTGAACTTCCCAAAAGAAAACTTGAGAAAAAAATCGGAAAGAATTCCTGAGGGTAGCTGCAGAAGGGATCATTGGAGAAGTTCCTGAAGAAATCTTTACGTGAAGAAATCCTTGGAGGAATTCCTGGAAGAATCATTGAAAGAATTTCTGAAGGAATCCTTGCAGAAATTTTCAATATTGGTATCCTTAGAGAAATTTGAGAGAAATACTGAAATCTTTTTTTTTAGAACTATCCTTCGATGGATTCCCATAAAATAACTTAGATGAATTCCCCAAGGAAGCCTGAGATAAATTTCTGCTGGAATTCATGCAGAAATTCCGGAATGATTTTTTGGAAGAATTACTGAAGGTGTCCTAGGTGGAGTTTTTTAGAAATCCTTGTAAGAATTTCCATATCTGAACGAATGCCCAGAGGATTTTTTTTGAGAAACTTTAAGGGAATCTTTGGAGAAATTTTTGAAGGACCTATTGAAAAAATACTTGAAAAAAATACTGAAAAGTATCCTTGAATATATCATTTGAAGAGAGTTTTGAAGATATTCCCGAAGAAATATTTGTAAATTTACCAGAAAGAATCCTTACAGGAATTCTTGAGAGAATCTTTGGAGGAATTCATGAATGATTCGTTGGAAGAATTCGTTGAGAATTCTTTGAAGAAATCCTTGATGAGATCTCTTGAGGAACTCTGAAGAAGAAATTTTAAATTAAATTCCTTGGAGGAATCCTTTAATGAATTCCTGAAGAATCCTTGAAGGATTCTTTAAGGTATACAGTAAGGAATCGATCCTGTCAGCTGGTAGCATTTTAGACTGACAAAATCGGGACATTTTTTGGAAGATTTCTCTACTAATAAATAATGGTTTTGAGCTCGTCAAACATAACAGCGCGAAAGAGTGATGTCAGAGATGGGTGGGAGAAGGTGTGTCTTTCAGTTTTGTATTGTAGAATTTGAGCGGGTGTTCAGGATAGAGAAACAAATGTGCTTTAGTATATCAAACAGTATACTGCCTATAAGCACATTTCCTTAATGAGCTCATGGAGAAATCCATAGAGTAATTACTCTGAAAATCTGTGTAGGAATCTCCGTGGAAGAAAGCCTCTTAAAAGCCATTCGAAAAATCCTTGGTGAACTTTCTGGACGAATCTCCGGAACAACTCTTGAAGACATTACCACCCGAGGAATTTCAGAACAAAACCCTACATGAATTTCGGTAATCGCATAAGTAATTTCTGAAAAATCCCTAGAAGAGTTCCCAGATAAATCCTTTGGGTAATTTCTGATGGAATCCCTGTAGCAGTCTCCGACAAATTCCCAGAGGTATTCCTAAAGGAATGCCTGGATGAAGTGTTGGAGTAATTCCGAGAGTAAACGTTGGCGGAATCCCTATTAAAATCTCTGAAGAAATCACTGTTTGGATTCTAAATAAAATTCCTGAAGAAAACCACGTAGGAGTTCCTGAAAAAAGTTCTGGGTGAAAATCTGGAGCAATTCATTGGGAAATCTTAAACGCAAAGGGCTTGAAAAATTCTTGCATGGATTCCAAGATAAATTTTAGCAAGAATTTCTAGAAGAATCTCTGTAGTAGTTCCGGAAAAATCACAAGAGAAATTCCCGAGGCAATATTCTTGTAAGGATACCAAGAGGAAATCTGCAGTGAGCAGTTACGTCAAATCAATTTGCCCCATGTTCAGTATGGCATTTTTTTTTTACCGAAAGTTATCATATGTTCAGTTTGTACGCATAAAAAACTGCACCACACGCTATGCAGTGTGAGAAGTGAGAAATGTCGAATGTTCAATGAGAAGTTCGAGTAAACTGTACGGTACTTTGTGAAGAGTGCAAAGTGTGGGGCACAGGGAAGTGAGATGTGACAATTAAGCAATGCCGAGGAATGATGAGTGAGAAATTTGGCGTCATAAGTGAAGAGTGAGCTGTGATAAGTGAGCGGTGAGCAGTGAATAACGAAAAGTGTGAAGTTAGGGCTGTGAAGCAGTGAAAAGTGTGAGGCAGAGAGGACCGAGGAGTGAGGGGCATTATTGAGTAGTAGAATTGACTCACTTCAAGTGAGCAGTAATTACTAATTATTGAGCAGTGAAGAGTGATTAGCGCGATGTAAGTTGAGAGGAACGAGCAGTGAAAAGTGAGCAGTGAAAAGTAAGCAGTGACAAATAAACAGTAGGGAGCAGGCTTGAAAAGTTTCAGCGTCAACACAAGTCGTCACGTCATTTTTACATAGGCGGCTCAGATCGCACACAAAGAGTTTGGCGATTTTAAAGCCTTGCATTGCTATTTCCGAAGGGTAATTTCGAGTCGGTAGACACTGCAACGCTGCTGAAGATCTACCATCAAATAGTTTCAGTTTTTGGTTGGTAATAATCGATTATTCACTGGTTGAAAAGTACGTAGCTTCTGTTTTGTCACTAATACAATTTTTCGAGATCATGTCATTATCTGTGACCAGTTGGGATACAAAGTAATTGCCACGTCTTCTTTGTTGCTTGTTTGTCTCTTTTGTCCGACAATCCTGTTCTCTGGTCATGAATATTTGTTCACTTTATCTGTCAAATACAATGACTAGTCTGAATTTGGTTGGACCAGGTGAAAATTTTTATTCCGGCACATGATGGTAGGGCCCATATAGCCGAGGCGGTAAATGCACGGGTATTCAGCATGACCATGCTGAGGGTGACGGGTTCGATTCCCGGTCGGTCCAGGAACTTTTCGTAAAGGAAATTTCCTTGACTTCCTTGGGCATAGAGTATCTTCGTGCCTGCCACACGATATACGCATGCAAAATGGTCATTGGCAGAGGAAGCTCTCAGTTAATTACTGTGGAAGTGCTCATAGAACAGCTGAGAAGCAGGCTTTGTCCTAATGAGGACGTTACGCCAAGAAGAGAGAGAGAGAGATGGTAGTTTCCGACATGATGACATGGTGAAGCGCGTGAATACTCATTTCGTCTTATGACTCTGACAGGGCCAACTTGCTCACCGTCATGGGAAGATCACGACCAATAGCAACGCTGGTGAAGAGTAATGAATGAGCAGTGAACAGTGGAAAGAGAAAAATGTACTGTGAAAAGTGTGAAGTGAACTGTAAAGAATAGAAGGCAGGGAAGAGGTGAGGAGTGAAAAGTGAGGAATAAAGAGGGAGTAATAATGAGTGAGCAGTGAAGAGCGAGGAGTTATGAAAGGATCACTGAGGAGTGCTTGAAAATAAGAAGTGAGGAGAGAGAAGTGGGAAATACGAAGTGTGAAGTAAGGAGTGAACAGTTAAGAGTGAAAACTGAGCAGTGAGGATTGAACAATGAGGATTGAACAATGAGGAGTGTGTATCGATGAGAAGCGAGCAGTGAGTAGTGATCAGTGAAAAGTGAGAAGTGAACTGTAATCCAGTGCGGAAAAAGCCTGTGCTTCACACAATCTCAAGTGCTTGTTTCTCGTTTATGCTGAGAGACGGAGACGTATGAGTGAGAGCTTTCGTTACTTTGCGAGAGATAAATCGCAGCACAAGCTCTACTTTTTACGACGCCAAGAGTAATGCAACAGTGCTTGTCACAGTCCATTTGTTTGGTGCTTTCAGTAAACAGGAAAAAAAACATCTAGAGAGTTTGTATTTTTGACAAAGTTGTTAGGCTTGTCAAAAACTTACAAGTGATAGATCGCTTGATTCAAAATTCCACCAATCTTGCGTGGAGTCAAACACAGTGCCCAACACAGAGACAAGCACTGAGAGAGTGCATACGACAGAGTGCGAGAAACAGATGACCTCCAGCGCATGACAAAAAAAAGCGTGCAGTTTTGAATCGCACTCTATCCCTGATTGTAAGGAAAGGGCAGTGAATAGTGAAGTGTGCGGTGTGTGATGAGTGAAAAGTGAGAAATAAAGAGTAAACGGGATGAGGGATGAGGAGTGGGTGCAAGTATGAGCATTGAAAAGAGAATGCATAATATAAATGTTAATCAGTCTGGAGCGGAAAGTGTGAATCAGTGACGTGTGAGAAGTGAAGAATCAGAAGTAAGTAGTAGCAGTGAGAAATGATTAGTGAAAAAAAGAGCGAGGAGTGCAAAGTAAAAATTCCCCGGGCCATCCCGAAAATTTCTGTGTGAATCTTTGACATTTGACGGAAATCCTGATATCACCTGTGAAATTCCACATGGGAAACTACCCCGAAGAATTAGAACACTATCACTGGATGAACACTGTATTGGATTTAAAAATGTCCTAAAGGAATCACTGAAAGAATTCTTCGAGGAATTCGAAAATCTAGAGGAATACTGAAAGAATTTGACGTAAAAATTACTGGATGACATCTTGGAGCATTACCCGGAAGAATACGTGAAGAAATTCCCGTAGAATTTTTACAGAAATTCCTGAAGAAATCCTTGGGAAAAAGTTCTGAAAGAATTCTTTAAGGATTCTTTAAGGATCAAACGTCTTCCTTCAGGAAGAATTCTTCTATCAATTTCTGGAGCAATTGCCGAAGAAATCTCTAGAGGAACACTAAGTGGTACTACAGGAAAAACCGTTTCTAGGACTCATGGAGAAATTCCTGAATGTTTGCCGTAAAGAATTTCCAAGAATTTTCCGTGGAGGAACCCCTCTAAAACCTCCAAAAGCAATCCCTGAAAGTACTTCACTCTATAATAAAAGTATAATTGGATAATCTAATTCTTGGACACCATCTGAAGTAGATATCTAATCAAAAATTTCTCCCTATCCCCGCTGCTCGTAAGGACCTGTCCAGGTGTCAAACAAGGAGGTTGATCGATAGAGATTATTCAACTCCCACGCTATTTTTCTGGCATATTGAACGTCTCTATTGACAGCTCAGGGTGTGGACGATCGGCTATGCTAACTGTATAACCTCTATGAAATGTACAAAATTCTTATTTTTCACAGTAGCGTCACACCCAAGTAACATTTTTTAGTAAAATAAAGGTCCTAAAACCATCATAAAACCAAAATAAAAGTTTGAAGGTTTTGTGGCAGTTCTCAAAACCTGTACAAGAGCAGATGTTCACTTAGTCACTACGGCGTAGAATGAAATCAGCGGGAACTCGTTCTTCCTAGCAGGTTTACTGTTGTTCAGCCCTTTAATTGCCTTTAAACCGCAGGGATTAGGTGCTAGTGGATTCACAGCTTGTTCATCGTCAATGGTACTTAACCCTCGTCGTGAATTGGGGTCATTATGACCCATAAACGTGAACTAGGTTAGCGAGGTGAGCGCAAGCTAATGCACGAAGAAGGTTAATGTGTTTGTCCGGAAATTCTCTCTTTACTTTGCTGCTATCATAGTTTTATCTGAAAGAAAGTTACTTTCACGGCCATTGCACTTATCGGAGAACAGCGCAGTTTTTCTCCGCACACAACTGACAGTTTCGGTAAAATTTTCGCATATCATTCTGTTCTATACTATGTGGCACTCCAGGAATGGCATTCTCCTTATACCGCTTTTCGTTTCTTTGGTGAATTCTTTGCTGCTCTCGCACCATTCTACATACATTTACATGCAAAAAAACACCAAATCCACGATAACACGTAGCCAATGTCGTAGTAATGTCCATATCGTTCTCAAAGCAAACAAATGTACCGGATTTCGTGAAAATCGTAAGCCGGCTCGTCGTATTACACCTTCCAGGGCGGCAATGGTTTAAAGTAGGTTATATGTATCGGATCAATCACCACAAAGTTCATCAACAATATTCAATCAATCAAGCAGAGCTAGACTAAGCCTTCGAAGTGAAGAATCCGTATGGAATTTACAGCAATTACAAAAGTGTTATCTATTTGAATATTAATATCCATCAGCATCCGTAATTATTCAGACCCTGTGGTCAAGTGCATCCATATAGAACTAGATACATTGGTTTGGTTTGGAATTGAAATAGAATGCAGACACATTGCCACACTAATACATTTCATTTCCATAGCACCGCACTGGTGCAATAGTGCACGGCCGTTTCACCTAAGCTTTTCCGGTTTTCAATTACTTCAAAAACAGAGAATCTATTTTGCCGCACCGCTCCATTTGCATTTGCATCGGAAGATAAACAGTTTCCCGCGCCGTCCTCCTCCCGAGTGCACTCTTCCACAATTTCCACCCCTCATGGGCATCGCAATCGCAATCAGCACCCGTATACATATATTTTATTCAACCAACTGTTGCACTGTGTTCCTATCTCTGACTTTCTGCCACATAACTTCTGCCTTCAACCTGTTCTGCTCGCTATACTATTTCTATCTGTACTTTTTTCACCTGACGTTGAGCACATAGTGGGTAAGGTGCGATGCAAAGAGAAAAGAGATCGGATAAGCGTCGAAGCACACTCTGTGGAAACTATATGCAGAACGCATAAACCGTACATAGTAGATGAGTTGCGATGAGTGCGGAGATGCGATGGAGCTGCTTCGACGCATGTGAACGCAAGAGAACGCTTGTCGGGTATGGATTTTATGATTGCGCTCGTTGTGTATGTAAAGCAATGCGGATTTAATGTGTTGGGAATGCTAGTAGGTAATATAAAATGCGTTGATATGTTGTTGTTTTTAAATATAACTCAATGCTTTTTCAATTTTTTAAAAATGTATCATACTGTTTATCGATCGCCATTAAAATAACATATTTCATTGCATATAAAATAGTATTCCATCAAATCGTTTAAGTTTTTTTACAGCATAATTTTGTTTGTTTTTTTACAGCATTGTTTTGTTTGTATAAGAAAACATTTTAGGTTTCTCTGTTCCAATGTTTGATATGGTCGTTTGTTCAGTGCATGTTATTCATGTGCAAGTTAGAAAGTTTATGGTTTTATGGTATTCACCTTAATTGCTGAAAGGATTCTGATTAAAAGGTTCTGCTTTTTTCTTTGTCAGGCTATACTAGATCCCTTAATGAAAATGGTGTGATTGATTCTCTCGATTGATACTCTTTTACCTAATATATGATGAATATTGTGTACAGTGACCCCACAATTTATGAATCGGCAAAAATGACCACAGATTTTGGATCACTCATTTGATTAACACGGTGATTCATAAATAGTGTACAAAATTAAGGTGATTCATCGGTGTACGGTCATTGTACTTATTGCAGGCTTGTCCGCACTGAGTGCATGAAAATTCTGCTCTTTGGATTTACACCATCAAGCACTTAATAAATTAGAAATCTTTTTATCTTATCAGATAGAAAGATGTTGAAATATTGTAAATGTCATTTCGAACTGTCAAAAAAAACCGCACCGCAGCGCCGCATGGTCCGTTCAAATTGAAATTTACTAGAGTGTTTTCACCTGGGTGAAAATCTCTTTGCGCGCTCCGTGTGGCTCTGCGGTGCGGTTTTTTGACAGTTCGAAATGACATTTACAATATTTCAACATCCTTCTATCTGATAAGATGAAAAGATTTCTAATTTATTGCAGACTACATCACAAATTGGACTATCACACTTTTTTTGATGCGTCTAAAAAGTGTGATAAAAGTGCACATTTGCCTCGGATCGTCTCGACGTCTTCGGTGCACTTATTCCTCCATTTGGGGTGCAGTCAGCAATATGATGTGCTTGATGGTGTAAATCCAAAGAGCAGAATTTTCATGCGCTCAAAGCGGACAAGCCTGCTTATTACAGACATCTTTTCTCGTAGATATCGCCGAAAATTTTGTAATAAAAAAAACCTATACCCTTAACTAATACATACTTGCCGAATTTTTGTTTCTTTTTACCGAGGCCAGCACAATCAAGTAATGTTTTAATGCCGAAAATCAGTATAACAGTCTCATATTGATTTAAATTGAAATCAACACTCAGACAGCTCAGTCCGGAAAGTAAGTATACATAAAGATATCGCTCACGCGGATATAATTACATTTTATATACCACATTTAGTTCACTACTGGACTGCGAACTGCGACTTTATAAGTGCGAAAACGTAAATAAAAGTGCGCGATTGCATCAAATCAGGTTGATGTCTTCGGCGCATTATTTCGTCAATCAATGGAGAACAAGCTCTGAAGACACCGAGTTGATTTGATGCAATCGCGCACTTTTATTAGCGTTTTCGCACTCGTGAAAACTAATGCGATAGTCCAGTGGTGAACTAAATGCGCTATACATTCTTTTCTCAAATAATTAATTCAATAATCTCAATCTTGTACAGTTACACCAGATTTGTTTTTTGAACTGGTCGGTTTTTGCTATTGCAACAGGATCAGAACTGACTAAGCTCTAGCAAAAAAAAAATACGGCTCGCGCAAAACAAAAAGCGGGTGCATTTTATCTTTCCGCTCTTATAGACGAAACGAGCATTTCACTACCCACCTCGCTACCCACATCCAAAGAAGCGCTACAACATACAAGCGACTTCATCGATCAAATCACGCGAGTCGTTGATGCACACGAAATAGGCGAAAAAGGATGTGAAAACAACATGCGCACCCTCATTGAAAACCTCATGCACTATGGCCTATCAAACATCCCTCTTCTCATCTCATAACTTATCGCATCCGATCGCATCTCACCTTACCCACTATGTGCACAGCCTGACTGCTCTCTGTTCTGAATCACCGCCACCACCACCGTCGCCGTCGCTGTCAGCCGCCACGCCGCCGGTCGTAAGTTCCTCCATCCTTGACTTAACTTTAACTCTCGGGGTGCGTTATAGTTAGTTTACGGCTTTGTCTCTCGCACTCTTCCCCTGTTGTTCTTATCCTGCTTTAGCACCACTTTTTCCTGCAGTCACTGACTGACTGCACAGCACACTACGGTTCTGCTCTACTGACTTCACACTACTCGCATATGCTCCCACAAACCCATCAACTCGGTAATAACAAAGAGTGCCATGACCTCACCGCATCGCATCCATTCCGTGGCAATAAGCATAGAGCATAACTGCATCATCATCAACAAGAACAACAACAGCAGCAGCAGCAGCAGCAGGTAGCGAACATATGGGAATAGAAAACTCGGGCGAGTGCGAAGCGAAGCCCACTTCTAGCGAGCTACATGTTATTTAGTGGCGTTCTCCGCGTCTCACAGTGGTGCTTTCTGAGGCCAAAAACCGAAAGACGTGTTGTTCGAGTTTGAAAATAAATGCACACATTCACTACTTTTATGCAAAGTTGCCTATCGATAATTACCTCAGCATTACATTATGTCGGTATGTGTCCCTACTTAGGGTAGACATTTTCTTCGTCATGTGCGCTAATTCCCGTCGTATCAGATGGAAAATAGTCAATAATTAGAGATATTCCAACTTATCTTCACCAATGACTCATTAGATGGAAACAAAAATATGTAGACTATCATCCTATGTATGCAACATGGTGTCACATAGAACGTGTGCCGGAAATTGGATTTAGGTTGTGCCCAAAATAGACGTGGACTAGACGGAGACAAAATTTAATCTTATTATTCTAAGGAAATTGCAGTTCTTTTGGTATTTTTTTTTTATATTCAATCAGTTCAAAACTTGCAGTTTGCATTATGAAGACTTATAATGCAGGGGGTTTCAGCCTTTTGACACACGGAGCACTTCAAAATCAATAAAATGGTTTTGTGGAACACCCAGATAACGTCATAGCATTCCTCGAGACATACTTAGTTTTACAGATCTCTTAGCAATGACAACATTTTTGGCGCATACATGCAAACTACCCATTCGCCAGAATTTTCCCCGAAGCTGTTTAACAAACTTCTTTCATGATTTGTTATGACATTCTCACCGAGAATTGTAATGTATTCCTGATATTTTTTGGTACATGCCTTATTGACGTGTACTCAGCTGCTTGAATTCCAAAATTTGTGGCAAATTCTATGAAAAGCTTATTTTAGTTTTTCGGCAGATTATTCTCAATATGTGTGATAAATTATTTCCAGTGCTGTCAGAGCTTGTTGGTCAAGGTTCCCCGATTTCAGTGCCCCTTCACTCCTTTATCGCATGGATGAATTCCTGGAAAAATCTCTGAAGAAGCTACTTGAGCAATTCTTGAAGGAACTGTTGAAACAACTTCTGAAAGAATCCATGGAACAACTTTTGAAGAAATCTTGGCTAAAATTTTTGAACCAATTTTGGGAATATTGAAGAAGCCTTTGGAAAGATATTTTCAAAAGTATCGCTGAAGAAATTAGAAAAAAATAAAGAAAGTTCTAAATGAAATCATGGAAGAATTTCTGAAAAAAAAAACTAGAATATTTCAATAATCCATAGATGAGTTTTCTGAACCTGAGGAAACACCTGCAAACCCCTGGCGGAATACCTAACCTTATAAATTTCTAAGAAAATGCATAAAGGAATACCGGGCGGAATTTCTGATGAACTCTTTGTGTGAATTTTTGCAGGAATCTCTGCAAGAATGTCTTCCAGCCTTTCCGTAAGAATCATTATGCAAGAATCTCTGAAAGAGTCTGTAGAATAATTTCTGAAGGTATTCTTGAAAGATTTATAAAAACTTTCTTAAGAAATCTTTGGAGCAACTTCAGGAAGAGAAATGCCTTCAAGTAATATCTAAAGAAATGCGAAGAAATCTTGGGAGTTTTCTTAATATTTTCTTGTAGAATTTCTTAAGCAATCCTTGGAGAAAATTCTTCAGAAATCTTATGAGAAAAATTTGGAAGAGTTCAGAATTTCTGATTCTTAATGTATCCGCGAATCATTTTCTAAAAAAAACCTATGGAGTTTTTTTTTTGAAAAAAGTTAAGGTTTTCTAGTTGAATGCTTTGATAATTTTCTAAAGGAATCTCTATAAAAAAATAAATCTGAAGAAATTTATAGATGAATTTCTGGAAAAATCTATGCAAAAATTTTTGACAGGAATTGTTGAAATATTTTCTAAAGGAATCCATGCAATATTTGTAGAAGTTATCCGTGCAAGATTTTCTTAAAGAGTTCTTGTAGAAATTTCTGAAGGACACTAAAGGAAATTCTAAAGAAATCCCTAGAAGGTTTTTTGAAAGTATTTTTGACTAATTTTTTTTAGGATTTTCTGGATGACTCTTTAAAGTAAATCTACGAGGAGTTTCCAAAGGAAACACAGAATTTCTGGGAGATTTTTCCAGGAACTCGTGAAAGACTTTTTAAATGAATCCTTGACAAATTTCAGCAAAAATCAATGAAAGAATTCTTTTAAAGTCGGTGGACGTTTTTTTTTAAAGTGATACTTAGAGAAATTTATGAAGAAATCTCTGGAGAAAAATCTGGAGATATTTCTGAAGAAGTTATCAGCCGAATGCATAATAAAAGTCATGGGAGATTTTCTGAAAGAATTTTCTGCTGAAACTCCTTAACAATTTTCCCACATAGCTCTTTGTGAAACTTCTGGGAGGAATCCCTAGTGGAATTTCTGGAGAAATACGAAGTTGCTGTGGGAATTTCTGGTGAAATCCTTGGAATAATTTCCAAAGTAACCCCAGTATACATTTTTGAAGGAACTTCTGAACCTTTTTCTGAAAAAAACTCTGGAAAAGTTTCTGAAGACATTGCTGGAAGTTTTATTAGAGGAACCTTTGGAGAAATTTCTGAATAAAATGTCTAAGGGAATTTCTGATCGAATTTTAAAAAGAATCCCTGGAGGAACTATTTCGAATCATGGATGATTTTTTGGAAAAAATGGAGCAATTTTAGAAGTACATCAAGCAAGATGCTGTGAAAGATTTTTTGTGGAATTTGTAGACTAGGAGGAATTTCAAAACAAATCCCTGAAGAAAATTTCTGAAAAATTCCATGTTTGATTTTTTTTTAATGAACCCGTCATGGAATTTTTGGTCAACTCAGCCTGAAACCCTCTATAATGCCTCTGAAAGTTCCCATAAAACAGCCATGAGACACCCTGAGACCAGCTGAAACGACGCTTAAATGACTGCCTCTGTACCCCCTAGGGTCCCTTGAAATACTACTGAAAACCCTCTGACGTCCCCTGAAACGCCATTGAAGATCCCCAAAATTCCCTGAAATGTCCCTAAAATTAACCAATACTCCTTTGGAGCCATTTAAATGTCACCCAAAACACATTTTAAATTCCCTTAAAAATCCATGAAACACACTGAAATCCCTTTTGGACGTTCTCAGAAGGTTCCTACAACCCTCTCTGCTTTGTCTGAAAATCTTTTCCCCTGGAATGCCCTTGCTACCCGCTGAAAAATCTCTGAGACTTGAAATCCCTTGAAATCACTAGTCCCCTAAATGCCTCTGAAAAACTTTGAAGCTCTGAGAAACCCCCAGAGGCCCCTTGAAACGTTTATGAAAACCCTCTGAAACCATCTGAAATGCCCATGGAAACCCCTTGAATAACCCTCACAACCGCCTAAAATTTCTCTGAATCACCCATGAAACTCCCCTGAATCACCACTAAAACCTCTTGAACCGCCCCTGAAACCACCTGAAATGTCCCTGAGGTCCACTGAAGCACCTGAAAATCAGCTGACATCCCCTAAAGCCCCCTTAAGAAATCCATTGGAACGTCCTATATAGGTCCCTGAATCACCTCAGAATTTCCTTCAAATACCTCTAAGTGTCACTGAAATCCCCTGATTAGTGGTTAGAAACCCTTTGAACCGCTCCTGAAAAATTCATTGATTGACCTATAAAACCCCCTGGAACCTCCTCTGTAAACATCCTGAAATCCTCTGACACCTTCTTAAAATGACCCTGAAGCGCTTCCGAGGCCTCTAGAAATGCCCATGAGAACTCCATGAAGCCCCATTAACTTCCTTGAAAAATCCTGGAATGCACTTGATAGCCCCTGAAACATTCATGAAACCCCTGGAACGTCACTAAAATCCCCTGAAACGCCATTAAAATCTCTTCGAAACCCTGGAGCACCCCTGAACCCCTCGGAAACCTGCGAAACGCCCCTTCGGAACACTCTTGAAAACACTTGAAAATCCTTGGAGAGCTCCGGTAACCTCTTGTAACGCCTACTATGTAAATCCTCTGAAAAATGAATGAAATGAAAACTCCTTGAAAATTCCTGGAATGTCCCTAAAACTTCTGGATCATCCCTGGAACTCCCAGGAACGCCCCTCAAACCCTTGAAACGCTCCTAAAACCCTCTGAAAACTTCTGGAACGCTCTATTAAACTCTCTATAACGTCCCTGAAACCCTCTAGAACGCCCCTGAAGCTACTTGAATACTCATAGAGTTCCCTTGAAATCCTAGGAACGACTCTCAAATCCCCTGAAACCCCTTGAAAACCTTCGTAACGCCCGTCAATCCCCTGGAACACTCTTGAAATCGCTTAAAAATCCTTCGAGGCTCCGGAAATCTTTTGTAACACTATACCCTCTGAAACGCCCCCAAAACTCCTCGATAATCCCTGAACCGCCCGTAAAATTCAATAAATCTCACTGGATTGCTCCACTTCTGGAACATCCATGGAACCCCCTGGAACGCCCCTAAATCTCTTGAAAACTCTTGGAACGTCCCCTAAACACTCTGTAACGTCCCTGAAATCTTCTGCAACGCCCCTAAAGTGCCTTTATAACTCATGGAATTCCTCTGAAATCCCCGGAAGAACTGTAAAATCCCCTGGAACACCCCTGTTACGCCCCTGAAATCACTTGTTAGCCCCTGGACAGTGAAGAGAATTGTCAGACAAAAGAGGCACAAAACAAGCAACATAAAAGCCACGGCGATTACTCTTTATCCCAACTGGTAACAGATAATGACATGATCTCGAAAATTTTTGTTGCAGACAAAACGGAAGCTGAATTTGTTGCGTACTTTTCAACTCGTGAATAAACAATTATTACCAACCCAAAATCGACCTTTTTTTGATGACATCTTCAGCAGCGTAGTATTGTTTACCGACTCGAAGTTACCGCTCGAAAATCACAATGCAAGCCTTAAAAATCGCTAAACTCGTGGTGTACGATGTTTGTCCTATTTTGTTCAAGTTGGGACATACCTGTGTTGCATTAGGTAGAATGTCGCAACAAATTTAGGTTGCGACATTGCCGTTATTGATGCGCGATGGTTGAATTTTGATTCACTGCCCCTGGAAGCTCCCTGGGCCTATCCATTAAAGGTCAAAATCCTCGGAAATAATCAAACAAATTCCCGCGGCTCTCGAAAGCCTCTGGAACGCATATGAAACTCCCTGAAATACTCCTGAAATCCATTGAAAACCCCATGTACTCCCTTGAAGCTTTCTAAAATGCCCCTGAAATCCTTTGAAAACCTTCGGATTACCCTTGAAACCACTCGAAAAGCTTTGGGAAGCCCCAGAAACCCCTTATAACATCTCTGAAACCCCCTGAAACGCCCGCAATATTCCCTGATATTCCACTGGAACTCAATGAAATACCCTTGAAACCCTCTGGAACGCCCTTGAAGCTCCGTGGTACGCCCCTGATACATCCGGAACATCACTGAACCCTCTGGAATACCCCCGGATTGCCCCTAAACACCTTGATAGCTCATGTAATGCCCCTGAAACCTCTGGAACGATCCTAATATCCCCTAGAACACCCCTGTAACGCCCCTGAAATCTCCTGTAGTCCCATGAACCACCCTGGAAACCTCCTGGGACTCTCGAAAGACCCTGTAACGCTTCTGAAACCCTAAACGCTCTTCTGGACCAAATTTGGAACGTCCCTGAAACCTATTGAAATCTTCTGAGACCATCCGGAACTGCAACGCCTTCGAAATCGAAAAAAATCTTGCTATCATGCTAACAGTTTAGGTAATGCCAGTGTTCAACAATCGGATTATGGATGCGTGGTGAAACTTTGGTGAACGTGGTGGTTTCAACAATGCAAAAGTGTTTTGAAATTCCCTTAAATTTTTTTTAAGGATTATCAAATTTTCTCGGCAATTCCTTCCATTCCCGATAACTACCATGGATACTTTTTCAGCAGTTCGTTAAGGAATTTATTTGGCATTTTTTTCTTAAATTGCCCAGAAAAATCCTTCGGAAACTTTTTCAGAGTTTCTTGGCCAATCTTTTTAGAAATTACTCAAGCATTTTTTGAAATTACTTCATAAATTCTTTTGGCATACTCTTATTTTTTTCCAGCAACTTCTCCGACAATTTCTTTGGTATTTTTTTTAGTAATGCCTTTGGATATTCATTCAACTCAGGGAATTTTCTCGCAAATTTCTTTGAAAATGCCTCTGACAATTCCTTCTGCACTTTATTTTGTCGGAATTTTCTTAGGTAAATCTTGAAGCACTGATTAATACCATTCTGAATCATTCCAACAATTTCTCAGAGGAATCTTTCGGCAATTTGTTAGCGAATCTCCTCTTTTAATGCCTATGATATTTCATTGGATAATTTCTGCGCTATTATTTCATTCATTATTTTAGGAATTCCTGTATCTTTTTTTTCGGAATTCCTTCGGCAATATTGATGTTACAAGCTTCAAATATTCCATTAGAAATTTTATCAGCAACTCAATTGAAAGTTTCTCAGGTAAATCTTTTGAAGACTTCATCGGTTATTTCTTTGGAAATACCTTCAAATAAATTCTTGAGAATTTTCCTTGGGCAATTCTTTCACAATTCTTTCGGCAATATCTTCAGAAATTGCAGTGATGGTTTCCCCAACGCAATTCCGTTCTTTGGCATGGACTTTTGAAAATCGTTTAGTAATTTCTTGGGAAGCTCCTCGAGCAAGTCTTTGAAAATTCGTTCCGAAACTCCTTCGGTATATTCTTTGAGAATTCATTCGAAAATTTCTTTATTAATACTAGCAGATTTTTTTATGGAAAATTCCCGCCAATTTCTTTGAAATATTTTACGGCATACTTTTCATAAGATCGAGCATGTCCGTGTCTAGGGCAATTTGCTTTGAAATTTGTCCGGTAATTCCTTTGGTAGTTTCTTAAAAAGTTTTTTCAGGATTTTTTTCGGGTTTCCTTTCGAAAATACCTTTTCAAATTCCTTCAGCAAGTTAAATTGGGAATGTCAAAAGAAATGACTGAAATAAGTCACAAAGACATTTTCGAAAAGATTCGCAGATAATTTACCGAAGGAATATTGGGGAGCAAACATTTAAATTGGCGGCCCAAGGAACCTTAGGAGGCCTAAGGAATTCCGCTAAAGCTTCCTATGAAATGTTCGAAGTAAATTTAAAAAGAATTACTGAAGGATTTTTCAAAGAAAACGCTGAAGGAATTCCGAAAAGAAGTGCTGAACACTGAAGTAATTCACAGAGGAATTGCTGAAGAAATTCTTAATGAGATGGGCAAAGGAATTCTCATAGAAATTTGAAAAATGGTCAAAAAACCTTCTCAAAAAAGCTGAAGCAGTTTTCGAAGAAACGAATATAAATACGATGAAACGGCAAGGATTCACAGATATAATCTATTTATTTGTTCTACATAGCTGTCACGCCGGTTCATCGGCGTTAAATCACCCATGAAACTCCCCTGAATTATTTTGAAACTCCTTGGAATACTCTCAAAAGGTATCTGCATTCTCTTGAAAATCCCCGGAATGCCTTTCAAATGCCCCTGCTACCCACTAAGACCGCCCTTGAGACCACCTAGAATCCCTTGAGGTACACTGAAACGCCTCGGAAAATCCCCAGAAACTCTCCGAGGTCCCTGAACGCCTCTGAACCCAGTGGTCCTTGAAATGCTTCTGAAAACCGTTTGAAACTCCTTGAGACCCCCTGAAATGTCCCAGGAAACCTCCCAGGAAACATCCCTCGGAGCCCCTGGGAAACACCCGAAAATCAGCTGAAACCCTCTAAGACGCCCTTCAAACCATTTTAATTTGAAACGACCCTGAACCGCCCTGAAATTCCTTGAACTACCTATAAAACCCCCTGGAACCTCCTGGAAAGCCTCTGTGAGCTCCCTGAAATCTCCCGAAGCGCCTTCGAAAGCTCCTGGAAGCCCTCCGAGACGTCTCTGAAACACGTTGAAACGCCTCTGAAACCCCCTGAAATGACCCTGAAGCGTCAAGGGACATCCAACCCTTGAAATGCTCTTGAGTTCTCCACCAGGCCCCTCAAAACTCGTTCAAAACTCCAAAAACGCACATGAAACCCCCTATAACACTCTGGAAATCACCTGGAACATCCATGAAACCCTGGGAATGTCACTATAATCCCTCGGATCGCCCATGAAATCTCTAAGAAATCCCCAGAACCCCCTGTTACGCCCTGCAACACCCCTGAAACCCGTTGAAAACCGCTGAAACGTCCCTGGAATACCTAAAATCCCTTGAAAACCTGCGAAACCCCTATGAAACTTCTGGAACTCTGGAAATCACTTTAAAACCCTTGGAGAGCCCCTAAAATCCCTTGTAACGCCCCATTGAAGCTCCTGAACGCCCTTGAAACTCCCCGATGATTCCTGAAACGCCATAAAAAATCCCTGGAACATCCCTGAAACCCCATAGAATGCCCCTGGATTTCCTGGATCGCTCCTAAAACCCCTTGAAAACCACTGGAACACGCCTTAAGCTCCATGGAACGCCCCTGAAATACCCAGAGACGCCCCCGGAGTTCCGTGGAAATTCATGGAATTAAGGTCAGTCTATGAACCCCTGGAACTCCCCTGTAACTCCCTGAAATCTCTTGAAACCCTCTGAAACCCCCTGGGCTTCTCGAAAGCTCCTGTAACGCTTCTTCATTTCCCTGGAACACTTCTGAAACCCTTTGAAAACCCCTGGAAAACATTTTCAATCATTTGTTTTTCAATGGAAAACATTTATAATTTTGTAAAAAAATCGATGCAATATCGTGTATACGCTTCTTTATCAGCAGTTTAAATTTAGCAAGAATTACTTATGTTTGGTGTACAAAACAATTTACAGAAACATTTGCGTACTGTTCAACAAATGGTGAACTACCAAACTCAACTCATCTACACAACTCCAAACGTGATTTGCGATAGTGTTCATACTTCTTTTTCTTCTTCTTTATGGCTCGACGTCCCCACTGGGACTTGGCCTGCCTCTCTTCAACTTAGTGTTCTTTGAGCACTTCCATATTTATTAATTGAAGGGCTTTCTTTGCCTGCCATTGCATGAATTTGTATATTGTGAGGCAAGTACAATGATACACTTTGCCCAGGGAGTCGAGAAAATTTTCCCGACCGGAAAGGGAATCGAACCCGTCGTCTCCGGATTGGCGATTCATAGCCTTAATTACTAGACTAACTGGAAACCCCAGTTGCCGGGGCCCGTGGCGTAGTTGGTCACACATTCGCTTCATATGCGGATGGTCATGGGTTTGATTCCCAGCCCCGGCACTTGCAATTTTTCGTCAGTTGCTTTTCCCCCGAGAGCAACTGACACTGACCCTCTTCTGAGCCCCATGGCTCAAACGGACCCGGATACCTGGACATCGGCGAACTGCTACTCATAATGGACCCCCAATCGGACTGGAAAGGAACATCGGCCATCCATCATCATCCTTGTGCTCATCATTCTACTCGGTATAAAGTAGAAAAATTGAAAGCAGCAGAAAGGCAACCAGTTCGATAAAGTAGAATAGAATCTAGGCGCTGTACAAAATGTAAGTGCAGCTGTCAATTGTAATCGCTCACGTAGTGCCCCAGTGGACAATAGAGCTGTAAATTAGGTTAAGTGATTAAGAATAAAAAAAAACTGGAAACCCCATGCTATACTAACTAATTTTTGACCACCTGAACTAACCAACTAACCCTTAGTGCGCGTCATGCCTCATGTTCTCCCAGTCGATGCCAGCTTAACTTTGCCGGCTCGCGGGAAGCAACAAGCCGAGACCCCGATTGAGGGACACACTTTTCACCGAGTCCCAGTCAGTAGTACAGTGAAGATATGCGGTCTAGTAGGCAGTTCCCTACCGAAAAACCGAACAGACATCACCACATCGCCGTCAGTATGAATTTGAAGCACCTTCTGGTTCTCGGTTGGTGGAACCCATTCCCGGGGCTCAAAACCCACCCGGATGGAATTCAATGTCATCGTCGTTGCCGTCGTCGTCATTCTCGTCGCCATCAACGTGCCTCCGTGGGGTAGAGTGCGGTTTGTGCGCTATTGTTCTACGCGTGGGCACCGCAAAGAGTCGTCAGTCGTCAGGTCGACGAAGTAACGGACGGCGAGAGGTGGCTTTCGAAAAAAGCTAAAATTTACATTCTGCGCGATAAAACAGGAAGTGCGCCCCACGCCAACTTGAATGTGGATCGTGGTTGGTTGGTTGGTTGCATGGTTGAACTAGCAGCGGCAAACAAACAAAAAAGATAGGTACCTACCGGAGTGACAGGTGCGTTTTGGGGAACTTTCAGCGAGTGGGGGATCAAAATAAAGGAATGCTTCGCGTTCGCTGTGTGGCGGCGTGTGATTTATGGAATCATTCGCGGTTCGCTGGAGGAAGTGTTCAAGGTCAAGAGCTTTCAAGAGTAACGTTTTTAGAATTTTATTCGGCTTGAATTTACATAACGAGGCTGAGTTGATAGTTGGAAATTTGGCGCCACATAGAATGTACGGTGTACTGCATGCACTCGTTCAGTCGTTATATTATACTTATGTATAGGGTTTACAGTGGGCGATCGATTGCATCAACAGCTCCTCCTTTTTTTCCTTATTGACCATCATTCCGGCTGAGCAGGTGGCAATTCTCGTGCACAAATAAAAAGGTTGCCAGAACTTACGCAATGAAGACATTAGGCTAGTAGTAGCCTAATGCATGAAACATGGTTCTTTGTGTAGGAATTACTGAAGTGCCGATAAAGAAACAGTAATTTCGTTCGGTCGATCAAACTCCGGAATTGAATAGTTTAAATGCTTTGACATCCATGTACGCAACAGAATATGTGTTTGATGAACAAATTGGGGTTTGGTTGGGGCCCGTGGCGTAGTGATCACACGTTCACTTCATAAGTGGATGGTCATGGGTTCGATCCCAGCCCCGGCACTTGCAATTTTTCGTCAGTTGCTCATCCCCCCGAGAGTGGCTGACACCTGACCCTCTTCTGAGCATATGCTATGGACACGGAAACTTGAATATCGACTATTGACAACTCATAATGGACCCCGGTCGGACTGGAACAGAAACAAGAGCAATACATCAATATCCTCGTGCTCATCATACTACCATGAACAGGATAGGAAAGTGACAGCAGCGCAGTGAAAACCAGTTCAATATAGTAGCATTAAAATAGTTTACTTTTAGGAGCTGTACAAAGTGTAGGTGCAGCTGCCAATTGGAATCGCTCACGCAGTGCCCTAGTAGAGAAACTGTACATTAGGTTGAGTGCTTGAATAATAAGAAAATGGCATTCAAATTGCAATAAAAAATCCACGTGATTCAGTTGGAATCGAACCCACGACTCTCAATTTGCTAGCCGGTCGCTTCTTACCTCCAAGATACGGAGCCACTTGACCACTTTGTTCCCTGAAGCGTAGAATTGAACTCGATTCTACTAATGCTCATAACACAAGTTTACAAAATAAAACGAAAGTCGTGAACTTCTGTCAACGACCAAAATTTTTGAAGCACAATTTAGTGCTGATTTCGAAACCGACCTTCAAAAAATTTAAAGTAGAACAGTTTTTGAGTTTTAGCTCAATATCGAGTTTTGTAACTTTTCAAAATATATAATTTACTAAAATTCTAATATATTGCGTTTTGTTCAACCAATTTTAAATCTTTTTCCATAAATTGAAAGCTGAATACAATACCATTCGATCATCTGAATACAAGTTTTGCGTCAGATTGATGAAATTCAAGATATTGGCGAGTTTTAGGGACAATCTTCTTAAATTTTAGCAAAATTCCCAATATTTTTTTCAATAAGAAAAAAACAACCTTAAAATTCTTTCTCGACGTTTATTTGACATATCATATGTAGGCAAGTTACAGTAAAAATTTCAGCTCAATCGGAGCATTGATTACGGAGAATGAGATGTTTGAAGTGGCCGACTTTGCTTAAAAATAGAACAAAAATCGATTTCAAATCACCAACCTTGTATGGAAAGTCGAAAAAATTTCCGCTCTACTGTAATTTTTTTCCTTCGCGTTTTCGAACTCAGGGCATGATTCTACACCAAAAATGATCATCAGCTTACCGAGTTCAAAAATGCTGTAAACTAGTGTAATTAGTGGTTATGCTGCTTTCAACAATCCAAATATCCTTTGGATGGAATTAGATGAACATCGACAAATTGACTGGTGCATTCTAGTTTAGTTCTACATAGTTTCTTATTTTATACTTTAGCTAACGACATCCATTTCGGTTCGTTCCTCCAAAAAACAAATTCTAATTTTCCTCTTTTTTTTACTTCCCCGGTCGCATTTTCCAGTTATTTTTTTCACACGAATACCCCTGCACGGAGAAACAATAAAAAAATTGTGAATATACGACCCGTTCTCACGGCAGATCGTGACGTACAATCTCCTATACATTTTCATTTATATAGATAGATTTAGAGCATTTTATTTAGCTGTTATTTGAATAATATCACTTTTTATTATTTCTCTTTTTGTAGGTAAGACTGAATTCTGGACAATGAGATTTCTGATTATACATTGAGTGTATCAGTGTTGCCATAAATTCACATCTGAAATCATACGTAAGTAATGCCATTCTCCCTTACTTTACCAATCCTTTTGGAGACGAACTGTTTAGCCAATGCTGCAGCAGCCTCGAACACGTTTGTAATACTACGTTTCTTCATCTGAGATATACATGACCCCTCTGATGCCAAATAAGGTAAATGAATATTTTATCTTATAACTCATACCCCAAGTAACATTTATTGATGTTATTTAAAGCAGACATTCGAACAATGGTTGTAGTTTTAGTAATTATATTATACTAGCTGTCCCGGCAAACTTTGTCTTGCCGTCTTGTGGTGGCTTGACAACTGTTGAGCTCAAAATAGCACCGCACTCTAGATTGATTTCATTTCGGTCGTGTTGGTTTCCTTCCCAGCTCATAGAAAATCAGTTCTTTTTCAATTTTGTTACTTTTCTAGTTGATTTTCGTAGCTTTTTGTACATATAAACACAGCCACCATGAAAACGAATCGAACCGTGCAAGAGCCATCCTAATCGGTTCAGCCGTTTGTGAGTTTTGTTGCCTCAAAGGGATTTCAAACTCTTTTTTATATATATAGATGAGAGTAGGTTATTTTGAGAAAAACAAACTTTTGGATGATGGATGAATGTAGGAGAAATCTCCGAAGAAATCCGTAAATGAGTCTAGGAGGAGTTCCTACAAAATACCGGAGGGAATCCCAGGACAAATATATGACTTGGATTTGTACACTGAACTACTGATTGAGAGGCATACTCTTTTCTTTTTTTTTACCTAGTTCATTTATTTTGGCTCAATCGCGTTTAACGCTTTGCGGAGCCAAAACTCATTTTTTGTATTTTATGTACAAATGTAATTTTTATACCACATAGTTAGTACGGGACGGAGCCAGGATACTCGTGGCAGCTCGAGATTAGTAGGTCACATATGCTTTTAGGATGGGCGTAGTAAGGACTGGGGGTAAGGGTTCTCTGAAGCTCATCCGGAAGGTATAACGTAATGACGTGTTCGTTGTCTTCGTAGTGAATCAGCGCCAGATTGTAGCGAGCTTTTCATCTGCCGGATGGCCAGGAACAACTCTAAGACGTAAACAGAGAAAAAAAAAACTGGGGGAGAAAACACAAGAGAATTAAACCTTAATACAAGACAAACGAAGAAAGTTGTAAATGCATAGCATATAAGTGACACTGCGAGTGCCCAACACATCTCTCACAAGAACAAAGGGTTGTCTACCTCGGGCCTCAAAGGTATCCAAAAGTAGTGCTCTGGAGGCGTCATTATCCGGGCATTGCCAAACTGCGTGGTCTGTTTCGGTAATTTCAATTCGGCCACAGTACAAACGGCCTTCAGTGGCAACTTTTCGTCCGATCCACGTGCAGAAATCAAAAGGTTGATTCTTTTGGACGTAGTTTCGCACCTCTTCACGTTTCCCGTCCACGTAACTACCAGCGGTTCCGCGAATCCACGGGCATCTTACTCTCTGGCGGCCACAGCGTCTTCGACAAGGGTGGATGAGGAACCTTCATCCAAGAATGCCAAAATATCCAGCACATAGTTCTCGAAATATAGGGTTACGGGAACCATCCGAAAGATTACACCACGATTTAACGCACCATGTGTGTTGCACGCGATGTACATGATCTGCATGGATCCTTCTGCGTGATGCAGTAGAGGGTGGTGGCCGCCTTGACATCCATTCATGTTGCAGTGGATTTTGAAGGTGCAACGACTTTTGCTGTGGTTGTTCAAACATAAAGTACAGAGCTTGTGTTGCTCCATGACCTTCAGTCTGTTCGATATACTGAGCTTCTTGAAGTCGTCACAGAAACGCAGTTTGTGATCCGTCCTTTTACAGACGAAGCATGGTTTGGTTCCATTGAACGGAACCGGGAGATCCGGTTGGTCGGACGAAGTGTTGTGGACGTGCATAAATTCCTTCCGCTTGGCTTTCATTTCCCGGAATGCGATGGTTGTTCACGGGTGTCACCCAGGAAGAGTGTCGAGAACTCTGACACCTCGGATGCATCCGCTACAATGTCATTCATGAAATCGGTGAAGGAGTTCCTATCTTGCCCCGCTCGAAACGGACCCAGTCCATTTTGTAATTTGAGGGTTGCTTTTCCACCAGTTTCTGGATAAGCATAGGGTTATTTAAGTGATCCGCTAGCTTAGCCGCCTGCAAGTGGTTACACAATTGCTTCACGGTTATTCCGAACTGCATGAAGATTTCCAAGCGGTCGGCCTGTGGCGCTTGTGCATTTCGGACCTTCATAAGAAGCGCCTTCAAAAGTTTCTCCGGTCTACCAAAGATACGGCGAAGGTCATTGATGACATCGGGTACCGAATCTGGAAGGACCAACCGGCTTCGGACAGCCTCAAGGGCATCTCCTTGAAGGCAATCTTGGAGTCGTTTTAGGTTGTCCAAGTTGGAGAAACCGCAGGCTTTAGTGGTATATTCAAATCAACTTATGAACATTGGCCACTTCTCCGCTTCGCCTTTGAAAACGAGCAGATTCTTCGACACGGCTTGGCGAGCAGCTAATTGTTCATGCGTTAGCCTCGCTGTCTGCAGCAGTTGCCGATCTTGTAATGGTAGATCTTCCCTCGAGCCGTGCATCCTTGCATTCCCAACGATTCTTCCGAATGCCTCGCGCTCATCAGGAATCCAGGAAAAATCTTCTTCTCGCTGGAGATGCGAGTTAGCTGCTTCCACTGGTGTTTCATCCTCGTCGACTTCACTATACTTTTCACTCTCCGTTACAGAGCAAGGCAGATTTGACGTCGTTCCACTTTTACCTTGGCCCTGCTGCTTCAACCAGAACTGGACCTTCTTCTTGAACGACAGTTCGTTATCGCTTTTCAACTTCTCGCCCCCGGTAGCACCTTCAGCTTCCCCGGAAATACTTTCCGTGATGGCCTTCTTCGCACCTTGGAATTGCTGGTGCAGCTTCTTGTAGCTGTCTCTCCAACATATCTCGTTCCTTCTTCAGTTGACGCTCCCTAAGCTCTCTGTCCTGCTGCAGCTCCTTTTCGCGACATTCCATTTCCTTCTGCTGGCGCTTTTCCTGGAGAATACGCTCCATTTCGAGACGTTTCTCTCGAAGGATCATCTCCTCCTCCAAGGCCTTTGCCATAGCACGTTACTCGGCTTCTAGCTTACGCAGTTTCTCATTTAGGCCGGTTGTCCTCTCTGGAACGGATGATTGTTTGGATCCTCCATCGTTCTTCGGCTTCGAACTCCCTTTTTGTTCGAAGTCCACTTCGACACTTTTGGGACTTGTAGTTCGTTGCTGCACTTGTCACAGCTCCAATCCGAATCCCTGATCGATTCCGTGACCCCGACACACGAGAAGTGTGCCGACAATTTGTAGCTGTCACACTGCACCATGTCGCAGATTTTGTTCGGGTTGTTGCACTTCATGCAATCTCCTACGGTCGAGTCCATCCGTTGAGGTTAAATTCTTTGATTTAATGTTCGAATTTGTTGTAGAAAATAATCTTTGAAATCAACGTCCTTTTACGTTAACAGCTGACCAAAGAATTTAGTTTCCGATCCGTTATCCTCTTGCGAACGGGTCTCGCTAGGTTTATCAATGGTAATGCACGAATTATTAATTCACCGTAACTTCAACAAGTCCGTTCACTTCGTATGTAGTCTAACCTGAATGTCGTAACGTACGTGTACAGTAAATAATAGAACCAATTTTTAATATTTTTTTGTTTATTATTCAATCAAACTTAGCGATTCTTCTGATCTTAACCCTGCACTTATAGCAATACTTCCACGTTACTAGTGACTATCAATTTTGTTCTGTTTTGACTGTCATACATACGTATCATCCTATCCATACCGCAGAGTGATGACCGTTTCGAACAAATGCCTCACTTTGCTGCAGGGATGTCGTGCTGAGCCCAGTGGTGTTGATCTGAACAGGGAAGATGTCCGGAGTCCAAAAATGGCGTCCAGAATATCCAAGATGGCGGTCTAAAATCCAAGATGGCGGCTTCAAAATTCAAGATGGCGCTGTTTAATTGAGTTTTAGACTAAAAACCATGAAATATGGGTGTATTAGGTGTAGGGAAGAAGTCTGGAGTCCAAAAATAACGACCAGAATATTCAACATGGCGATCTGAAATCCAATATAAAGGCTTAAAATTTAAGATGGCTGCTTTTTAATGGTGTTTTAGGCTCTAAAGCCATATTAAATATAGGGAAGAAGTCTGGACTCAAAAAATATTGACCAGAGTATACAAGATGGCGGTCTAAAATCCAAGATTGCGGCTCAACATTAATATGACGCTGTTTAATTGAGTTTTAGGATAACCATGCAATATGGGGGTATTTGGTATCGGAAAGATGTCTGGAGTCCAAAAGAACGACCAAAATATCCAAAATGGCGGTCTAGAACCCAAGATGGCGGCTCCAAATCCAAGAAGGCAGCTATTGAATAATGATGGTTTAACCATGAACTATGACTTTATTTGGTATGGGGAAGATGGCTGCAGTCCAAATATTTCAACCAAAACATCCATGATGGCAGTCTAAATTCTAAGATAATGGCTCCAAATTCAAGATGGCGGCTGTTTAATGGAGTATTTGGCTCTATAACCATTCAATCAGGGTATATTTAGTATGGAGAAAATAATCGGAGTTGAAAAATGGCGACCACATGCTGACGTTTCAAAACTCGAGATGGTGGCTGCTTGGCTGTGTTTAGGCCAATAAATCATTCAATATGGGTATATTTGGTATAGGAAGGATTTCCGGAGTCCACAAATAGCAACCAGAATAATCAAGATGGCAGTCCAATATCCAAGATGGCGGCTGTTTAATCTTCGAATGATCGCACTGTTGTATTTTGTACAACATGTTGAAAAAACTCGCTTTTTGTACTCAGCATCAGCATGGTGCTAGCAGTGCTGGCCAACCGCGCGAGTTATGGAAGGTTTATGGAGTTTTAGGCTCTAAAACCTTTCAACTTGGTTATATCGGGTAGGGGGAGAAGTCTGGAGCTCAAAAATGGCGGCCAGAGTTTCCAATAAAGTGGACTTAAATGTTAAATTGTTTTTTGATTATTATTATTATTATTACTTTATTATGGAGATTTTCAGCCCTAGGCTGGTTTTTTTAAAAGTAGACGGCTCAATCATTAAAAGCCAGATAAACGATAGGATTTTGGTGCCATGAAATGGACTTTTGTTAAACGTATGAAAGTGCGATTTTCATCAATATGTCACTTGAGCTTTGTTGAAATTGGTTTTGAGAGGCACGAGAAAGGCGCCATCGCTGCTAAGTGGATTATTTATGGATTTTATTTTAAACTATGAAAGTTTTATCTGATAGTACTTTTTATATGCGCCATTTTTCTTCCTTGTCTAGAAGCTGAGACATTGCACTTTTAGTGAATGGACAATATTTCAAATGTTTGCAAAACTTGTTATAGACCATTGTGACACTCTATCGTACCAATTACCATTTGAAAATAGGTTTGAGATAAAAAAAACCTGGGTCAGCCAATTTACTATGGAGTTAAAACTTCAGCCTCAAAGTTAATTTAACAAATGTAGATTATAACTACCCAAGCAACACCACTTGTTTCTAGGCCAGCCATAGGAACCTTAGTGCAATTTGTTCAATGTCCGTATTGCGGACGACAGAACACAATTGCTTCTTCTTTGAAACCCAAAAAGCGCAGATTCTGAATTCTTATGCAACATAAACGAGGAGGATGATTAAAAAAAGGAAAAATATTTTGTCCAGACTCGAATCATGGACACCAGGAGTATTATCTAATCTATTAACTCACCTTACATACTACACCAAGAGCTGCTCAACGCGCCATAAAAGTAACTGAAGCTAGTTGTTACTTTATTGCACCTTCTTTGTCACAACTTATAGAACTGTCAAAATGAAAAGACGCTCAAGTTTTCCGCAACGCTTTTGGAATCTAATCTGAACAAACAATCCAGAGTTAGATGTTTCATGCATGTTACATAGCACATTTAATGTAAGCTGACTGTATTATCACTTGCGAAGAATATGTTAGCTAATTAGGTAATTTAAGATTTCTATGAAACACAGCCGCAACTTTACAAATTTTGGAGTTTAAATGCAACTCAACTGACGAGATGGAAGTTCCCTTTGCTTTTAGTGCAACTCATTTAGATCAAAGCATTGAAAGCCACATTTTGGATGATGTTACAGGTGCTGCTTGGGTAATGATGTATATTGATCTTCCATGGGTTTCATGGACAGTATTGATATTCCGGAAGATGAATCTACTACTATTGAGTATTCTGAACTCCAGGAGGCTTTGCATGACCAAATATCCGTGTAATATGTCGTGTGATTCCGGCAGACTCATTGCTATACGTCATACCATTATTATGCTGCCGTTATAAGCATAGTTGTCCCATGTTACTTTTTGACGATTTTGACTTTTTTGCACCAGGCGCTCTATTTATACGTATATTTTCATATAACATCAAAAAATAACATACTTTGTTCGAAGACTCAATGAAAAGCATGTCAAGTCAAATTGTCCCACTGTTGAATTTCTACGCATGTCTGTCCCACAACTGAAATTCTACGCATAACAGTCCCGCTATAAAATGTCTACGTAAAACCGATACAATAAGCACTTTTAGTAACTTAGCTTCACCTAATAGCATGGCTATTTCAATAATGCATGGTATAAACCCTTCTTTTATGTTGGCATTACGCTCCAGCTGGAACAAAACTTGTTTTCCAGTTAAACAAAAACTATTATTTCTATGCAACTTGCAGTTACAATCTGAATTCAAATACATATTGCTGCAATGCGCGTTGAGCTCATAAACCAAACATAAACATTTTAACTTAATTAAGAGGCTCAAATGTCGTGAAACATGACGAAGCCGATCCAATATAACGACAAAGAGGTTGCTGAATTGAATATGTGAAAATTTTCAGAATTTAAGCAAGCTTGAAATATTGTTGGTAAGTGAGTTGATGAGTTTCACTTTTTTATTTCACTATGTTATCCCAATAATTTGATTGAATTAGTGTGTCGATAAGTGAGTAGCTTAGTTATCGGATATATAGGAAATAAAAAGAACACTTTTGGGTTAAACCCAAATCGAAGATGAACTGCTGGAGGCACTGAACAAGCAATCAATATATCAATTGAGATCAACCGAGTAAGCGAATTGAAGAGTAAGTGAGTGACTTGGTGAGCGAGATTTTGTAAGTGTGTGGGTTGATGAGTAAATGAGTAAGATGATAAGCGAGTGTTTTGATAAGTTAGTTGATTTATTAATGGGCTGATGGGTAAATGAGTGACTGTTTTGAATGAATGTGTTAATGAGTTATTGAGTAACTTAAACAGGTCACTTGTGACGCTCAGAGACTTGATGAGTAAGTGAATTCTTGAGTAAACTGTTGTAAGTAAGTTGTGTCGTAGATAAGCGGCTTTCTGTGTATATGTAAAATAAATGATAGAGCCCAAAAGGATTATATTCTGATTATTGTATTTGTATTAAAAGTGAACATAGTACCGTAACTGTTTGTTTTCGAATAGGATGAACATAGAACCGTACCATTACCAACGGCATTCTGACCCTTCATATTCAAATAAAGATACATGAAGCATAAATCCTCTAATGGCAAATCACTCCCAATCTTTGCTGGGGTTCCTATTCATATGACCCATACAAGCAGAGGAAGGCATGGTGCAGAATGTTTTGAATACTTAAGCTGTTTTATTTCTAAACATATTTTATTCCAATGATATGTACATATTTCTAGTCATTTAAAATTAATACAAAAGCTTAATCAGTTGTACGCTTTATTGGTCATTAGGCAAAATAGGCCATTAGGCCGAAAAGGTCATTAGGCCGAAAAATTTATTAGGCCGAAGAGGACGTTAGGGCCGAATAATTCAGGTATAGAACAAGGTCATTTCGCCCAGACCTGGCCAAAATACCATTTCGGCCAGAAGACCTTTGCGGCCTAAAGACCTTTACGGCCTAAAGACCTTTTCGGCCTAAAGACGTTTTCGGCCTAAACTTCTTTTCGGCCTTAAGGCCTTTTCGGTCAAAGACCTTTTCGGCCTAAATACATTTTTAGCCTAAAGACCTTTTCGACTTCATGACGTTTTCGGCCTAATGACCAATCCGGTTTAATCCGGTTTAATATCCCCGACTTATTTCTTTAATGGAGATTTGAGTGTAAAATACCCAGTGGCCCAATGAAGAATTCTTCGATTGATGGAAAGTTTCCTCAGATTGGAATGAGAAACGAAGTCACACTACGTGGATATCAATACGCCTATAGATCAACAATTGGTCGCAGTGGAAATGTACCCAACAGGAAAAAAAATACGCCTAAATGGCAGGCGCTACTAACCGCACAGCCACGAAACACATAATTTATAACTCACTTACAAACTCACTAATGCACTCACTCCTACGGAACAGATCTCGCATACTCATAAACCAACAAACTTACTTACTCACTATGTCACTCACTGACTTACTAAGTCATTTACTTACTATCCCACACACACACTCACCAATTTAATAGTTCTCTTATCAACACATTAAAATTAACGGGGCAACTCCCTGTAAGCTGTAACTTTCCTAATTCGTAACTGACTCACTCACCAACTCACTTAGTTTTGGAGCACCTCACATTCATCCTCTCATCAATTCACTTATCAACTCCTTATTCACCAACTCACTCACCTAGTTCCTGCTTAACCGATTATTAAGTGTTAAAATGTGATGTTACTCTTTTGTTGTCTTTCGGCTCCGTTTTGCCTCGAGACATTTGAGCCTTATGCATGAGAGTCTTATAATGTTATAAGAGAAGCTAACATTGTTTGTCATTAAAAAATATAATAAAAAAGTATAGAACAGACCACATCGAGCGTGAAAAAAACGACTGATTATCGTGGGACTGATATGCGTAGAAATTTCGCCAACAGGACCACATTTCTAGGCATAACAGTCCCACTAATAATGTTTTTGCTAAAAATACTATATTTTTAAAAACTTTTGATTGGAAATACTTCAGGCATGAAAATATAAGCGATTTCTAACGATACTATGAAAACTTAAATCCGATTTATTGCACCATTTGGTCAAAAAACATGAAAAACCTATTTGAAACTTCAATCGCGATTTTCTCAGTTTCAAGTTTTTCAACATGGGACAACTATGCGTAGAACGGCAGTATGTTGGACGAAAGTAATTACAACTACTGCAGTAACAACTGAAGACCTTGGGTTCTGTTTGGAAAAAAATTAAGCACCAAATGGTTAAACTTCAATTTGTCTACGAAACACGTGTTCTGTTGGGCACATAACCATTGAAGTTTTTGACGACGGTAGAATAGGAAAGACGATGTTAAGTTATAGATTATAAATTGTGTGCTATGATTTGAATCTATTTGACGTTGTTCAGACTTATGATGCCACAGCAAAGTCAAACCAATCATCAGCTTTTTTTCTTTTTGCAGTGAAGAAGACGCTTCTTCAATGCATACCTAACCTAGAATGTTATGTTGACTGTGAAGCGAGGCTGAGCGCAACAATAGTTACAGATTTTACCTTACTGATTTTCTGCTTCCGCTGTGCTTTTCTGTTTTTTTGCACATATTGTGAAACACACACGGCAGATGAGAGAAGATGAAATTTTCAATGAAAAATAAAACAAGCCACCAAAAAAAGTTGGATATTATTGGTTCCAAATTGCAATTCATCATTATGGGCGGTTCTTTAACCAAGGTCCTGCATGGAAAATTAAGTATCAACCTTGCATTCAGACAAAAAAAAGTATAAAATGTGATGCTGTCGCTGACTGTTTGACATTCGGTGTTGTTTCACGCATCTCCTCACACAGCGGAAAGCGACATGACATTTCACGCGAAAAAACATCATCATATTTACCCCGTTCGCTTGTTCGAATGTAAACCGACACACCACTAACATGAGAACCTATTTGCAAGGTAGAAGCAGGTACCCTACCTAGGTGCAATATGCTCGTGTCAACGCCGTGTCGCCGGTGAAACTTCGCGCGCGTTTCTAGCGGGGTTTTTTGTTCCTGGGTCGTGTCATGTCATGTTCTACCGCGGCAGCCTACAGCCTCTTTAGAGCTAACTCACACGAAAGGTGCCGTGTCATCTCGTCAAGACTCGCGTGCTCTCGCGATTAAAAGCGTTTTAGTCACCACAACAGTTTTTGAATTAACAGATGCAATATGTCAGATCAAAATCTTTTCGGCTTAGAACAAAGCCGAGTTCTTCCGTCACCCACTACTCACTACTGCTGGGGTGAACGTATGAATTAGTAATGAGTTCTAACTCTATCCGGCTGCTGCTCAGTGCTCACCTTTCGTCGGAAAGAGAGGGCGGCGGCCGGCGGTGATTCCGATTCTGACCGACCTTGCATAGTTCTTTCCGTCCGTTACATAACGCCATCCCCCTCAGAAAATAGGCAAAAGCCTCACTGCTGAACAACAACAGCTGGGAAAATTCTTACGACCCACCAACCAACCGGCCAAGCGACCCGACAACGTGTGCCCTTAAGGCGCACTGAATTAATTAGGCTTGTTCTTACAAAATATTTCGACCTGAGTCGTCGCCGTCGCCGTCGTCCGTGTGCGCCCTATTCCGGCAGAATGTGAGCTGTTGTGTTGTACCTTTTTGTGCCTACATAGGAAGGTATGCATGCGGCGCGGCGGCGACGAGGCGGTTGATGGTTGGACCCCTCGTGAGGGCTTGGTCCGTTTAAGAGTCGGTGGGAAATGAGCAGTTAAATTATTATACATGGCATATTGAGCCCACCACCTCGCTCAGACCCTTGCCGCCGCGCAGTTCGGTACCCCGTCAGAACGGAACGGAGCGGATGATGTCTGTGTGGTGGATTATGGGCTTAGCCTCGGTTATTATACAGTTGAGCCGACGATGATTATGATGGTGGTGGTGGTGCTGGTAAGTAGAATGCTAATCGAGGCGTTTTGTTTCCGGGTGAGTTAGCATCATCGAATACGGTGCGCCCTTTTTCCGTTGTGGCCGAGCGGTATCATCGTCGAATGGTGAGCGGTATCGGGATGGTTGTTGCATTAACTATGGGTATGATCGCTGTCATTATGATAAACATGGAACAATTATGAATATTTTGCCACAATTAGGTGGATTACTGCGGGATACGACTCAGTGGGAAATGCCGTCGTTGCAGAACTTTCCACAAACACAAGTGTTTTCCTAGCTTAGTGTATACGGTTCATGTTACATAATCCATTAGATGCTCAACCTTACAAAATGGTTCATAATTTGTATGACTAATTGATTGACTATACCATAAAAAATTGTTATCAAAAGTCAAGTTTCAATAAAATAAACATTATTTCACGAAAAAATTAAGGACAAGGTATTTGGAGTACATTGCTCAAAATTTCTAGAGCACCGTTTTTCAGAACCGTTGAACGGATTTGGATTAAAATGCCTCACGATGTTTGACAACCACTGAACAACTAGCGTGATGCATTCTCATCCATATCCGTTCAACGGTTCTAAAAAAACGGTGCTCTAGAAATTTTGAGCTATGTACTCCAAATACCTTGTCCTTAACGTCATTGGTGTACTTCCAAAAAATGTGTAGTGCTGGTTCTCGACACTTGATATTTTTTTCAAGCTATTTTAGCAAAACTTCTATACTCTTGTTATATTCTGATCCATATAGATAGGGTGCCTGTACCAATTATGACACTACCTAAGGAAAACTATTTGTACAAAAATAACGACAAGACCAACGAATGCCATCAATATGTTAAAAGATAGCTTAGTTCCCATACTATACAGGAAAAATATAGAAACGGAGCCGAAACTACTTTTAGTATTTATTATAGCGTGTGCCAATGATAGGAACCCTGTACCAATTATGGCCACATTTTTTAACTTCGGTTCCTTTTCGCACTATTTGCATGTAATCCTTATGGGATTGGCCATAACTGGTACACTATGGCGAAAAAAGGGTGCAAGGAAGCCGAAAGTTTAAGGAAAATGATTTATTTCTACCATAATTTGAGCAAAATGTGGAGTTTAAATGAGTGCAACCATCTTTTGTAAACGTGATCTGTTGTTCACAATTTTTTTCTTGTCGATTTACATCGTTAAAGAGTGAAAAATTTACTATGGCGAAAAATTGGTACTATAGCCATAATTGGTACACTTACCCTACTATGCATCTATAATGAGTGAAAGAGAGGATAAAACTACTCAAAGGGCCCATATAGCCGAGGCGGTAAACGCACGGGTATTAAGCATGACCATGCTGAGGGTGACGGGTTCGATTCCCGGTCGGTCCAGGATCTTTTCGTAAAGGAAATTTCCTTGACTTCCTTGGGCAAAGAGTATCTTCGTGCCTGCCACACGATATACGCATGCAAAATGGTCATTGGCAGAGGAAGCTCTCAGTTAATAACTGTGGAAGTGCTCAAAGAACACTAAGCTGAGAAGCAGGCTTTGTCCCAATGAGGACGTTACGCCAAGAAGAAAGAAAAGAAAACTACTCAAAACAAATAAGAACATGACTGTTAGATGACATCATGGTTTAGTAGAGATATCTAGCATCTAGGTGCATAAAAACATATTTCTCTCTGTCTCTCTACTCTTTTATTAACTCTAATTAGCTCTGAAAATCTCCATTCCGTGGCTGCCATCTTGGATCATGGTCCGCCATCTTGTATTTAAAAATGGCGTCAGATATTAACTTTTGAGTTCTTCTCATCGACCCCGATCGGCAGATACCCATATTATAAAGTATCCGAAGCAGCATTGCCGTAATATAGCACACATTCTGGAGTTTTGGTCGCCATCTTGGAACCTAAGTCGCCATCTTGAATTCCAATACCACGAATCACCTCCACAACCTAAGCAATATTTATGCCACATTTTGTTGGAATTGGTTGAGGCATTCCTTAATTATGTCGGCACATACATACTAGAAATACTCTTTATCACTATTACACATACATTCGGGTCTCCTATTAAACGCTGCCATCTACTTTGCGCCCACCGTGTTTTCCAGGCTGTCTCCTAACCAATTTAGTTTATTTTTTGTATGTGATGAGTCTAACGTAAGGAATAATTGCACTAAAAAAACAACTGGATTGGATGCAAGACAGCTGAGAATTTGCGGTGGGTGTAAAGTGGGTGGCAGCGTCTAACAGAAGACTCGACTGTACATACATATGAACATAATATACAAATAGCAAACATACAAACATACAAACATACAAACATACAAACATACAAACATACAAACATACAAACATACAAACATACAAACATACAAACATACAAACATACAAACATACAAACATACAAACATACAAACATACAAACATACAAACATACAAACATACAAACATACAAACATACAAACATACAAACATACAAACATACAAACATACAAACATACAAACATACAAACATACAAACATACAAACATACAAACATACAAACATACAAACATACAAACATACAAACATACAAACATACAAACATACAAACATACAAACATACAAACATACAAACATACAAACATACAAACATACAAACATACAAACATACAAACATACAAACATACAAACATACAAACATACAAACATACAAACATACAAACATACAAACATACAAACATACAAACATACAAACATACAAACATACAAACATACAAACATACAAACATACAAACATACAAACATACAAACATACAAACATACAAACATACAAACATACAAACATACAAACATACAAACATACAAACATACAAACATACAAACATACAAACATACAAACATACAAACATACAAACATACAAACATACAAACATACAAACATACAAACATACAAACATACAAACATACAAACATACAAACATACAAACATACAAACATACAAACATACAAACATACAAACATACAAACATACAAACATACAAACATACAAACATACAAACATACAAACATACAAACATACAAACATACAAACATACAAACATACAAACATACAAACATACAAACATACAAACATACAAACATACAAACATACAAACATACAAACATACAAACATACAAACATACAAACATACAAACATACAAACATACAAACATACATCCGGTCAGAGACCGGAGAGGTCGTGTACCAAGCTTAGTACCTTTTCCGGCCCCACATACAAAATTTCACACCGATCGGTTCAGTAGATTCCGAATCCATAAGGGTCAGACAGACAGACAGACAGAAATTCATTTATATATATATAGATTCGCTTCATCTTACTTGCGTCTTAATGGAACTTCTTCAGAGAATCTGTTATGCATATTGGTCATTTTCCTTGATTTTTAACCTTTTGACAACTCTTAACACATACCGAATGTTTGTTGCTTTTTCGTCCAGTGGTTGTTTTTTATTATTAACTGTTATTAACTGATAACCGACATTTTATGTTTTGTTATATACACAGACGTATTTAATTCCGTCTACGCTGTTCTACTACACTTTATCATGAACGTAAAAAAACTACTTCCCGACTAGAAAACTATAACAAAAATATAACATAATCCTAACCATGAAACTTATAACTCATCCTGATATAATTTTGTTCAACATCCTTGGTGTTTTCAAAGTACTATAATTCAATTATATCACATATTGTTATAAATGATGTTTGATAACTCATTGTATTATCGTTTAGTTTACAAATACACAATTGTATCAAATTTTGATAGAAACTAGTAATTCTGAGGCAAAAATTCATATCATATTTTGTTATAATTTTGATATGATTGTAACACAATCAGAGTTTCCCATTGCTCATGTGTACATAAATGTGACAGCGAGCCTCCCACCAAATTGTCTCCCAGCACTTCAAAATCGCAGTGTGCTGCGCTGCTAAGAGGCTCACGAAAATCTGGTGGGTGCGAGCTAGGCACCTAGCTCCCGGGGAGCTCGTCTCATGCGCTGCGTGAGCTGTTGCTATCTAAGGTGAAAAACAACTTCTTGGTATCGAATAACCTCAACAACTTTTTTCCATACAGAACACAAGTGTCTGGTTGGTCTATGCGATACGACTAGGGACTCTCAGTGCAAAGATTAGGGTTTCAATTCTTGTTCGTTTAGGAAGTTTTTGTCGTGAAATTTTCTAAATTTAATCGGCGCATGAGACGAAGCTCATCAGACACATCTTGAGAAAAATGAGCACACAACTTTCAGTCTCAAAATGTACTAGGCTCCTGGGAGCTTGCTTGCAATGAGGCTCCCGTACATGGGACTACAGCACGTGTACATCAACTCTGAACACAATAGGTTATAATCTTGATTGGACCAGTGCACTTTTTGTTACAATTTCAGTTATTTTAACATTATCCTGCATCTAGTCTATAACAAAATATGTTATAGAAAAATATTATAAAATCATAACATAACATGTTATTAACTTGATATAACTTTCTAGTCGGGTACCCGGATAAAAAAATACCATTCATTACATGATAAATATTATTAACATATGACTGGTTTTATTGTTCACAATAAAACACACAGTAGATATATTGTTACTTTTACTTTTTATTCAGGATTGCCCAGAGTTGCTCTCACAGTGTCTTGCCCCTAGGAAAATCCATAGAATTCATATTTGTCGGTAACATTTCTCTCCAGCATTTACAGGTACTAATGGCCACATGAATTGTGAACGATTTATGGTATGGATCATATGACCTGAGGTCTGACTACCATAAAATGTGCATATCATTCTGGCAGCCTTTTTAGTGCTCGTGAATGCAGGATATAAATGTTAGCGGGGAATATAAATTTAATGGATTTTCAAAAGCGAAAACTGCTCACAAATAACAATAAATATTATTGTATTTTTATTGTAACAAATATTCAATTGACGCCATACAATTAATTGTATTTGTAATGTAACAACAATGAAAAAACGTGAGGATATATTGTTTTCGTTTGAAAATTGCCCAAAAAATGACCCATACAATTTTATGGTTAAGATACATAACGACCACCATTTTTTATTGTTAAAGTGCCATTTACCATTAGCCGAATGGTATAGTACAATAGAGGTGATGGTGAGTGTGCTGGGCAAATTACAAAACGTTTAATGGTGAATAATTTTCGAAAAAATGGTGTTATAACAATACAATTTACCGTATTTTTTGATATTTTTTTTATCAGGGTACTCATTCTTCTCTCCTTCTCCAGGGTATTCAACGCTTCTGGAAACCCGCCTAAAATTATCATGGAATTGGCCCAAAAGCCTATTCAGCCCCATAAAAAGTTTCTGACATGCCCTGCAACGCCTTGAAGCACTGCTGCAAACCCCTTTATGTAAACCAAATCGGAATTAACCTGGGGCCAGTGTAGTCCTCTTAATCCCTTCTGAAGCCTTTTAAAACGTCCTGAAACGCATTGAAACGCTTCTGGAGTCTCTCTAAAATCTCCATGTAACTGACCTGAGAGCCTGCAGATCCCTAAAATCTATTTAGGGTCTGTTTCGATTGGCGAATTAAAATTAGTTTTTACTCAAATTTGACAGTTCGATGATTATTTACTTAGGAGAACTGTCAAGTTTAAGTATCAAACTGTCAAATTTAAGTAAAAATCAATTTAATTCGCCAATTGAAACAGATCATTAATACCTTCTGAAACGCTCTGAAACGTCTTGAAATGCTTCTGACAACCCTGAAAAATTGAAAAACCGCCGTGGAGGTGACCCGAGGGCCTGCACAGATCGAAAAAAGAATGTAATAATGTGTGACATATGATGCACATGATTGGAGCGTGGGATATCACAGAAGATTATGTAAATGTCATAAAATATCATGTAAACTTACATTATATGTCATGTAAATTAGCATGACTTTGAGTTTTCACATGACATATAATGCAAATTTACATGATATATCATGTAAACCATCGTAACAGTAAGTTTACATGACTAAAATGAAGTTTACATAATGTGTAAATCTTATTATTTTTATCTGTGTGTACAGCCCCCTAAAATCCATTTAAAACGACCTGGAACGCGTTAAAACGCTTCTTAAATGCCGTAAAAATCCCATAGGACTGACTTAAGGATAAACGTCTTAAAATCCCGCTTGAACAGTGTATCAGAACTTCAGACGCACAAATCCCAAGAAGCAAGCTTCGAACAACAGTGCATTTTATGATTCTGTTCTTGCTCACTTGTATCAAAGACCACTTTATTAAGAAGACATGGAACTCTGTTGTTTTCCCATGCAAACGGCAAGCGTCACCGACGACACCGCAGCCTGTTGAACTAAGGTGGTACCTTTGTATAAAATGTGCGAATATGAAGATTTACTTGCCCATCCTTAAAACATTGTGACTTATTAACCTCGAGCTGCCACGAGTACCCTGGCTCCGACCCATACTAACTATGGTATATAAGATTGCATTTGTACATATCATACAAAAATTGAACTTTGGCTCCGCAAAGCGTTAACCGCAATTGAGCCCCAAATAAATGAACTAGATAAAAAAAATGAAGATTTACTCACACTATCATGAACAGTGTCCTCTCCATCCGTGATGGCGCTGCTAACAGTGACTCCCGATTGTCAGCAGTGTTGCAAGTCTTCTTGATATAGTGATCTTCGCTTGTAATAAGCTTAAAATAAGAAAATCAGGTGCGCTGGTTTAATTTACGAAAAGATTTGTGCCCTCGAAATCGTGAGTAGGTGCGAAAGTCGGCCATTGTGGTGGCCATTTTGGGATTCTAACAAGTCTGTCCTTAAAAGCCCGTGTAGTTCCGTAAAACCGCTCTGAAACCTTCTGAACTGCTATGAACCGTCTTGAAATGCTTCTGAAACTCCGCATGACCTACTTTTAAATCTCCTATAGGCTTAAGCTACCTGTTCTGTTTAAACTTCTTTGCAACCTTGAAATCCATTTAAGTAATCATTCTATTTAGGCATGTTCCGATGCATTACCTTAATGGAGGTTCCAGTGCAACGTACAATACGATGATCTTTTCATATGATTTTCCAAGTAACAATTCGTCGCCCGGGAAAATGTCTGGCTACGCTACTGCTTGGATCCTTTTCACGTTGACGGCGGAACAAGTTTTACAGAGAAAATTCAATGCATATAAAAAAAATCAGTTTGTGTAAAAGCAGTTTCCCTTAATTAAGTGCCATTATGTAGTCTTCTGAAAATAACACTAGTTTACAGCATTTATGAGCTCGGTAAGTTGATGATCATTTTTAGTGTAGAATCATGCCCTGAGTTTGAAAACGCGTAAGAAAAAAAATTAAAGTAGAGCGGAAATTTTTTCGACTTTCCATACAAGGCTGATGATTTGAAATGGATTTTTGTTCTATTTTTAAGCACACTTCACACATCTCATTCTCCGTAATCAATGCTCCGATTGAGCTGATTTTTTTACTGTAACTCGTCTACATATAATATGTCATAAACGTTGAGAAAGAACTTTAAAATTGTTTTTTTTTCTTTTTGAAAAAAATACATTTCTTCATTCATTTCATTTATTTAGTTCACATCAAATTCATGATAATACTGAATCAACAATTTGCCGCCATAATACTCGATTTGCAGCTGCAGCTCTCCATCCTCGGTCTCGCCCAACACTCGCCAGATCACGCTCCACCTGGTCCGCCCATCGTGCTCTCTGCGCTCCACGCCTTCTTGTACCAACCGGATGGTTAGCAAACACCAGCTTTGCAGGGTTGTTGTCCGACATTCTTGCAACATGCCCTGCCCATCGTATCCTTCCGGCTTTGGCCACTTTCTGGATACTGGGTTCGCCGTAAAGTGCAGCGAGCTCGTGGTTCATCCTTCTCCGCCACACACCGTTCTCCTGCACATCGCCGAAGATCGTCCTTAGCACCCGTCGCTCGAAAACTCCGAGTGCTTGCAGGTCCTCCTCGAGCATCGTCCATGTCTCGTGTCCGTAGAGAACCACCGGTCTTATTAACGTCTTGTACATGGTACATTTGGTGCGGGGGTGAATCTTTTTTGACCGCAGTTTCTTCTGGAGCCCATAGGGGCCGTTCATAAACCGCGTAGACTTTTTGGGGGGAGGGGGGGGGTCTAGCCAAAGTCTACGCTCCATACAAATTTTAATTTTTTTGTATGGACAAAAGTCTACGAGGGGGGAGGGGGGGGGGGTTCTGAGATGGCCAAATTTTGGTCTACGTGGTTTATGAATAGCCCCATAGTAGGCACGACTTCCACTGATGATGCGCCTTCGTATTTCACGGCTCACGTTATTGTCAGCCGTTAGCAAGGAACCGAGGTAGACGAATTCTTCTACCACCTCGAAAGTATCCCCGTCTATCGTAACATTGCTGCCAAGGCTTGTCCTGTCTCGCTCAGTCCCACCTACCAGCATGTACTTTGTCTTAGCCGCATTCACCACCAGTCCGACCTTTGCTGCTTCACGTTTCAGGCGGGTGTACTATTCTGCCACCGTTCCAAATGTTCTGGCAATAATATCCATGTCATCCGCAAAACAGACAAATTGGCTGGATTTCGTGAAGATCGTACCCCGGCTGTTGAGCCCGGCTCGTCGCATAACACCTTCCAGGGCGATGTTGAATAGTAGGCAGGAAAGTCCATCACCTTGTCGTAGTCCCCGTCGAGATTCAAATGAACTGGATAGTTCACCCGAAATCCTTACGCTGTTCTGCACACCGTCCATCGTTGCTCTTATCAGTCTAGTCAGCTTCCCGGGAAAGCTGTTCTCGTCCATAATTTTCCATAGCTCTGTGCGGTCGATACTGTCGTATGCCGCTTTGAAGTCGATGAACAGGTGTTGCGTTGGGACCTGGTATTCACGGCATTTCTGGAGGATTTGCCGTACGGTGAAGATCTGGTCCGTTGTCGACCGGCCGTCGATGAAACCGGCTTGGTAACTTCCCACGAACTCATTTACTTTAGGTGAAAGACGACGGAAGATTATCTGGGATAGCACTTTGTAGGCGGCATTCAAAACGGTGATCGCTCGAAAGTTCTCACACATTAACTTGTCGCCTTTCTTGTGGATGGGACAGATTATCCCTTCCTTCCACTCCTCCGGTAGCTGTTCGGTTTCCCAGATCTTGACTACTAACTGGTGCAGACAGGTGGCCAACTTTTCCGGGCCCATCTTGATGAGTTCTGCTGCGATACCGTCCTTACCAGCCGCTTTGTTGTTTTTGAGCTGGTGCATGGCATCCTTAACTTCCCTCAGCGTGGGAGTTGGTTCGTTCCCGTCCTCTGCTGCACCAACATAGTCATTTCCTCCGCTGCCTTGGTCCTCCGTGCCTACATTCTCTTCGCCATTCAGGTGCTCGTCGAAGTGCTGCTTCCACCTTTCGATCACCTCACGTTTGTCCGTCAGGAGGCTCCCTTCCTTATCCCTGCATATTTCGGCTTGCGGCACGTAGCCTTTGCGGAATGCGTTGAGCTTCTGGTAGAACTTGCGTGTTTCCTGTGAACGGCACAGCAGTTCCATTTCCTCGCACTCCGCTTCTTCCAGGCGGCGCTTTTTCTCCCGGAAGAGACGGGTCTGCTGCTTCCGCTTCTGTCTGTATCGCTCCACATTCTGTCGGGTTCCATGCTGCAGCATTACCGCCCGCGCTGCATCCTTCTCCTCCAGAACCGCTCTGCACTCCTCGTCGAACCAATCGTTTCGTCGACTCCGTTCTACGTACCCGATAGTGCTCTCGGCTGCGTTGTTGATGGCTGCTTTGACTGTACTCCAGCAGTCCTCTAGAGGGGCCACATCGAGCACACCCTCGTCCGGCAACGCTGCCTCGAGATTCTGCGCGTATGCGGTGGCGACATCCGGTTGCTTCAGTCGCTCTAGATCGTACCGGGGCGGCCGCCGGTAATGTACGTTGTTAATAACGGAGAGTTTTGGGCGCAGTTTAACCATCACCAGGTAGTGATCGGAGTCGATATTAGCGCCACGATAGGTCCTGACGTCGATAATGTCGGAGAAGTGCCGTCCATCAATCAGAACGTGGTCGATTTGCGATTCCGTTTGTTGTGGTGATCTCCAGGTGTAACGATACGGGAGGCTGTGCTGGAAGAAGGTGCTACGAATGGCCATGTTCTTGGAGGCGGCGAAATCGATGAGGCGTAGGCCATTTTCGTTCGTCAGCTGGTGGGCGCTGAACTTTCCAATCGTCGGTCTGAATTCCTCCTCCTGGCCTACCTGAGCGTTTAGATCCCCTATGATGATCTTGACGTCGTGGTTTGGGCAGCGGTCGTACTCGCGTTCGAGCTGCGCGTAAAATGCGTCTTTGTCATCATCAGTGCTTCCGGAGTGAGGGCTGTGCACGTTTATTATGCTAATGTTGAAGAATCGGCCCTTGATCCTCAACCTGCACATTCTTTCGTCGATCGGCCACCAACCGATCACGCGCCTCTGCATGTCGCCCATCACTATAAAAGCTGTTCCCAGCTCACGTGTGTTGCCGCAACTCTGGTAGATGGTATGATTACCTCTAAACGTTCGCACCATAGATCCTGTCCAACACACCTCCTGCAGCGCTACGATTCCGAACCCGCGGTCCTTCAGTATATCGGCGAGTATACGGGTGCTCCCGATGAAGTTGAGAGATCTGCAGTTCCACGTATCGAGCTTCCAATCGCAAGTCCCTTTTCGTCGCTATGGTCGTCGCCATTGGTATCGGTTCGCATTCTTCTCTTGTTGATTTTCCGGTGCTAGTCTTTTTTACGGCTGGCTCGCAGGGCCTGACACCAACCCACTAACCCAGGGAGCTGGGCTTACCTTCCCGGAAGCTACGGGTTCTGCATTGGCATTTCCTCCAACTACAGTGCTAAATAGCTAGGCTCGAGCGCCAGTCTTCGCCGGGGGTGGTGTTTTTAATGGGCGCCCAGGAGATAATATTTTACCTGAGCTTCCACCCCCACATTTCTTCATATATTTATCGAAAATTTTGTTGAAATTTAACCTTCCATAACTCGCGCGGTTGACTACCTGCGTCAGCACCACGCTAATGCTGAGTACAAAAAGCGAGATTTTTTCAACGCGTTGTACAAAATACAACAGCGCGATCGCTCGAGGGTTAAGGGCGCAAAACCTGCTTTCAGATGATCGAATGGTATGATGTTCAGCTTTTAATTGATGGAAAAAGATTTGAAATTGGTTGAACAAAACGCAAGATATTTGAATTTCATTGAATTCCATCTTTTAAAAAGTTGTAAAACTCGATATTGAGCTTAAACTCAAAAACTACTACTACTGTTCTACTTTAAAATTTTTGAAGCACGGTTTCGAAATCAGCACTAAATTTTGTTTAAAAAATTTTTGTCGTTGGCAGAAGTTCACGACTTTCGTTTTATTTTGTAAACTAGTGTAATTTGTTTAAAATGAACATTTAGGAGAAAATCACTTCTAAAATGTGTATAGCAGTAGGTGGCTCCACCGTTTCACCGCCGAATCTCCAACCAAAATGACTAAAGTAGAAACCCCCCACAATCGATCAATTTTCTCCGCCACTCACTCTCCGTTAAACGATATTCATTGATGATAGCAAAAGCGACGTTTCTGCACGGTTCCGCAGCGATTGGTTCCCTGTATTTTGCTGTCGGGCGCGAAACAATATAACAGCGAGAACAATCAATCAACTCAGCAACATTGCTACACTTCGGACGGAATAAAAGCGCTTTCCATCCAACCAGCGCAGCAGCAGTAGGCGTTGGTGAAAAGGAACGCCCGCAGCCTACTATGCTATGCTTAGCTTAAATAGCTCTGCTGAGATGCTGTCTGGTCTGGCGTGTTGTTCCCGCGCGCGTCAATAAATCGGATTACAGTACAGCGTCGTTAGATTAACCTTGATCGTTGGGAATCCACCGGTGAAGACTGCGTGCAACCACGCACCGACCAATCACTCGATAATCACTGTGTATACTGGAGTAGCAACAGCAGCCTGACTGACTGACTGTAGCCTGAACAAAGTGGGATGCTGAAACATAGATCTTGTTGTAAACCATTCACGCGCTTCGCATAATGGGCGATAATTTGAATACGAACGCACCAACTAACTACAAACAACAGGCGCGAACGCCAACAACCAACAACAGCAACGAACACGGTGGGCAACAGTTTAGTTTCAAAGAGTTACTGTGGGGGATTGAGTATGAAATGAGCCGTTCGGAACAAAACCATGCATGCATTTATACGTCACTGTTGTAACTGCTTCTTAGCAGTTGGAGTACCGCAGCCCTGCGATTTATCAAGTGCTGACATCCATGACTTTTTAAGGGTCTCCAAGAATTCTCTTGAGTAATCAGTCTGTGAAGTCTTGAAACAACCCTGAAACGTCATGAAATGTCTCTGAAACCTCTGTGAAATTCCATGAAGTGAAAATAAAAACCTGTGAGGCTCCCGGGAACTCCTCTAAATCTTCTGACGCCTCCTGAAATTTCATTGGAACGCCTTGAAATCATCTCAAATCCCCTCTGGATCTCTTCGGAAAACATCAGAATTCGTTGAAACCTACGGAAACGCCATAAAGCATTAAAAACTTTTCTGAAACTTCCTTAAGCGACTGTGCCGCCCCCTAAAATTCGCGGGAGTGCCCCTGAAACCCCCACTGAAATGCCTTGGAGCACCTCTCATTCTCCCTGAAACCTTCCTGAAGCGCACCTTTGAAACAGTCTTCTAAAACCCCCTGATATGCATTGAAGCGCATTGGATAGTCTTTCTATCCCCTTGAACCCTCCAAGAAGTATATCTGAGAGCCTGTGTACCTTGAAATTAAAACGCCTAAAACGTCTCTGAAATCCGCTGAAATGTCTGCTTCTGACACTTCCTGAAATATGAACCAAAAATCCTGTGAAGTCCCTAAAACCTAGTTGAAACGTTCTGGAACCCGCCGAAATGCCCTGAAACGTATTGAAATGATTTGAAACGCCTAAAACCGTCTGAAGCTCATCTGACATCATGTAAAGCCCCCTTAAACGTTTTGATACGCCGCGAAACGAAACTCCTCTGGTGTTCTTGGAACATCTGTGGAATCCCCTAAAACTCCCTGCAATTCCGCTGAAACGCTTTCAAAGTCCCGACAAACCCCAAACCCCTCAGCAACAGCCTGAAGGCTTCAGAAACTTCCTCCCCTGATATCCTGGTAGCTCATCTGGAATTTTCTTAAGCGCCCTGAAATGCATTGAAAGGCGTTACTTCGAAAGGCGTTGATACGTCTCTCCATCTCCCAGAACCCCCCCCCCCCTAAAGCTTACCTGAGAGCCTGTGAAGTACCTTGAAACTCACCCTAAAAATCCCGGAAGCTCCTCTTAATCATCCCTTGAAACACTTTGAAACGCCTCTGACGCCCTATTGAAACGTCCCTGGAGTTCACCTTAAACCCTGTGAAACCCCTTGAAATGTCTGCTTCTGACACTCCGTGAAATATGAACCGGAAAGCCTGAGAAACCCCTACAGTATAGGATAACCTTCTGAAATCCGCTGAAATGCCCAGAAACGTCTTGAAACGTGCTGAGACGCCACTGAAACTGTCTAAAGTTCATCTGACAGCATGTTAAGCCGCCTTGAACGTTGAAGCGCCATGGAACGCCTCTGAAACTTCTCTGGAACTCCTTTGGAACTCATCTGAACACCTGTGAAAATCCCTAAAACTTTTAGGCACTTCCTTAAATATCTTGAAATTCCGCTGAAACGCTTATGAAGTCTCGACAAACCTCTCAGCAACAGCCTGAAGCCTTCTGAAACTCCCTCCCTTGAGATCCGCACTGAAACGCTTCAGAACGCCTTGAAACTGTTTTGAAACCTTCTTCAAGCTCTTTTGAAATCCGCTGAAGCCTCCAAGAACCGTTCTGAAATTGTATGACTGGGGACGGACATCTCCATTCTTTTGAATGGTTCAATAACTATTTATTTGATCTCCACGAAAGGCCCTCATAGTCACAGCTGTTAAGCCTGGGTATTTAGCATGCTGAGGGTGACGTGTCATTGGCAGAGGAAGCTCTCAGTTAATAACTGTGGAAATCTTCATAGTACTGAGCTGAAATGCAGGCTAATGTCCCAGCGAGGACGTCACGTCAAGAGAAGATAATCTCCAAGAATTGTTTAAATATGAATATAGATCGTCGAATCTAGAAGTGCAACTGGCGAACTTTCGCAGTATTTTAGCAGTTTGCCGTTTTACAATTTAAACTGAACACTTCTTCAAATATCAGTCGTTTCCTTTGGAACTCCCACTTTCTCCGCTTAGGGTCCTTTACCTTCCCCTCTCCTTTACCTCCCTTGAAACCGCAAGAACTCGGGAATCGCCTGAAATACCGCTGGAATTAGCCCTTATATAAAGTCCCATAATACTTCTTTGGTATCCCATTTGAAATACTTTAGAACTCCCCTCAAAGTTGCGGGAGATACATTTGTTCGTAGAAACTCTAGAACACAACCCGGAAAGAACTGCAGGACACATCCCCTAAGGCAAGCTGGTAGAACTAAGCTTTGGTAATGACATTGCTGAAAAAACCTTTTTTCTCTGCATTTCAGGGGGTTTCAGATGGTTTCAAGGGCGTTCAGAGGTTTTCAGGGAGTTTCAGGGGCGTTTCAAGGGCGATTCAGAAAGTTTCATGGGTTTTGCAGGCGTTCTAAGGAGCTCCAGGGAAGATCCATGGAGCTTCAGGACCGTTCTAGGGGATGCCATGGGCATCCAAAGGGGTTTCAGGAACGCTCAAGGAGGTTAAAGGGCATGCCAGGGGTGTTCAAGGGGTCTCAGTGAGTTTCAGGGGTGTTCCATTGAGTTTCAAAGGGTTTCCGGAAGTTCCAGGGAGCTTAAAATGAGTTCTAGGTGATTTCGGGCACGTTCCAGTGGGTTTCAGGGGCGTTCCTGGGGTGTTCCGGAGGCTCAAGGGGGCTTCAAGGGTGATTCACGGGGGTTTGAGGTGTTTTCAGAGGGTTCGAGAGGGTTCCAGAAGTGTTCCATGGGGGTTCCAGGGGCGTTTTGTGATTTCAAGGATGTTTCAGGGAAGATTCAGAGGAGTTTCATAGGACAGGGGGCACCAGGGCACTCCAAGGGGCTTCAGGGTTGTTAAAGTGGATTTCACAGGGATTTTATGTGGATTCACGAGGGTTTCCGGGCGTTTCAGGGATGTGCCAGAGGTTTTATGGTGTTTCTTATAATTGCCTGAAACGTTATGAAACGATGGAGCCATGGGCATTCAAAGGAGTTCCAGGGACGTTCAAGGAGGTTTAAGGGCATTCCAGGGATGTTCAATGGATCTCAGGGGATATCAGAGGTGTTTCATGGAGTTTCAAAGGGTTTCAGGAAGTTCCAGGGAGCTTAAAATACGTTCTAGGTGGTTTCGTGGACGTTCCAGGGGTTATCAGGGACGTTCCTGGGGTGTTCCGGAGGCTCAAGGGGGCTTCAAGGGAAATTTACGGGGATTTGAGGTGTTTTCAGAGGGTTCGAGAGTGTTCCAGAAGTGTTGCAAGGGTTTTCAAGGGCGTTTTGTGATTTTAGATGCTTACAAGGAGGTTTCAGAGAAGATTCAGAGGGGTTTCATGGGTATTTCAGTTGGTTCCAGGGGGCTTCAGGGTTATTCCCGTGGATTTCAGAGGGGTTCTATGTGGACTCAGGGGATTTCCGGGGCGCTCAAGGGATGTACCAGAGGTTTTATGGTGTTTTAGGCATGTTTCGAAACCCTTTTAATCTGCCTGAAACGTCATGAAACGACCACACAGAATCCTTTCTGAAACCTTCTTGAGAGCATTCTGACTAAATCCTCTGAAACCGCTTCCAAGCGGTTTTGAAAGTCATCAAACCATTTAAACCACATGAAAACCCATAAAACGCCTTATTGCCCATATTGAAACTTCCTGAAACTCTTGTAAGTTCGCCGAAACCTCTGGAAATCACTCAGGAGTCGTCTAAAGCCCCATGGAACCCCTTAGAAACTCCCTGAAAATTTGGAAACCTCTCAGAAACTTCCCTGAAATCTCTTCCCTGAAAGCACCCTGAAACCTTCGAAAACCACTTCCAAACGCCCCCAAAACGTCTTGAAACGTCTAAAACTCCTTTGAAAACCCCTCGATACTCCCTTGAAACGCCCCTAAAAATCTCCTTAAACCTCATGAATGTCTTGAAACGCAATAACCCTCTAGTCGTGCTTTGGGGTTATAATGACCCAGTCAGGCACTACGTTAGTGGAGTGACGTTCAACTTACAGTATGACCCATAAAAAAATGCGACATTCCATTTTTTTGCGATATTTGATGATTTTTAATGAAATAATCCTAATGAATTAAACTTTTTTGGATGAGGATACAATAAGGAGGTCATTGTCATACAGGATCTCTCAAATTTTCGTCAAAATATTCATTGGTTACGTATATGGGATACCTTATAATTGTTAACAATTTCTAAATAAAATCAAGTTTTCCTCTAATTTTCAGAGCAAAATGAACTAAGATAAAAACTTTTAAACACATGGAAACCATGAAGAAATATGTACTCTTTAATACGCCCATGTTTGAAAAATATTTTAAAAATAATTTCAAATGTTTAGGAAACAAAAACTAAAAAAGGTGCTACATATTAGAAACCGTATTTAAAATAAATTAATAAAAAACTTGACATTGTTTGAACATTTTTCAAAAAAATTTTTTGTCGATGAAGGCATATAAACCTACCTTTATGATAGGTACAAATAATAAGTACTTAAAAACAATTTCATGCTTAAAACATAATATTTTCTAAAAATTATCATTTGTCAAATAATTCAATTTTCAGAAAATGTCTCTTAATTTATAAGTTAATATTTTTTTCGTTCTTGTCCGACGAACCAACGAACTCCTGAAGACCTTATCCAGCCATAAAAGTACTATTTTGAAAATAAAATTTGATTAAATGTGATTGAAAGCAATTGAAAGAAAATTATATCCTTAAAAAACGGCCACTGGCGCGTGGACGATTTCGACATCCATATGTTTAACGTTATATTTCCAAAGGTATGTGCATGAAATCAGTCTATGTTCCTTTGCCATTATCAGATTAGTGGCTCTACTATACTATCCTGTAGATACATGCAAGGTTAATCAGTTCGAAATAGGGGAACGATGACTTTGAAAACTGTCGCATTTTTTTATGGGTCATACTGTAGGCACGAAGAAGGTTAAACCTCTCCAAAACATTCCTGAAACCTTCTGAGAGTGTCCCAAAACCTCCGGAAATCACTTACAAACCCCCCGGAAGCTCTGATACCACATGAAACTGATTGAAACCCTTCTAAAAACTCCCTGCAACTTTCTCAAAAGCCTCATAAATCCTCCTTGAATCAAAGCTTTGATACGCCTTAAAATTCCTGTGGAACTTCCCTCAGAAGCTTCCTGAAAGCCTGGAGAACTATTTCGATACCCTTCTAAAACTCCCATCAAATTCGAAAACACATATCGGGTAAAGTACCAAATAATTTAATTTAACCCTTTGAAGCCGGAATTTTTCCAAGCGTTATTATGGAGTTTTTTCTACGTATTTCTGTGGATATCCTAGCTCATCCAAACTGTTGTTAGGTTTAGATCCCAAAGACTACTGGTGAACAGTAACATCTTTCATAATGAAAAGCTCCGAGCTGTTATCTATCATGTCCAGAAAGCCTTCTGAAAGTTCAAAAGACAGTATCAGGTCAACCGGGATATCCTAGGTCATCCAAACTACTCTTGAGTTTGGATCCTAAAGTCTAAGGGTATAACAGTAACTTCTTTCATTCTACAAAGCTACGAGAAATCTATCATATCCAGTAAGTCTTTTGAAAGTTCAATAGGCAGTATCAGATCAGTCGGGATATCCTAGGTCATCCAAACTGTTCTTGAGATTACATCCTAAAGTCTACGGATGTAACGATAGCTTCTTTCATTATACAAAGCTACGATTTGTTATCTATCATGTCCAGTAAGTTTTAACTCCAGCAGAAGTCATGGAATGATTTCTAGAGAAAATCCCGGAAGTAGGTTTTGTGGAAATTTCGAGAAGGCAGTGTATACACAACGTTGTGATAAGTTGATGAGCTTTCTAGAATGTCGACATTTTACTTCTGGTAGAAGCATTTCATGTCGCTCTCCCTCCCTCACCTCGTCAATAAAACTAGACCCAACGCAACGTCAGCTTAGCGCTGATCAACGGCGCGCCAAAATCATCGTCGACGACCACCTTTACGTGCCGCAAACACACCACCCTATTTGCATTTGGATCTCTGCATGCGCGTAAGAGCTTGTTTTCTGCTGGTTCTTTGCCGACATCGTCATCGCATCACCTCCACGCCCTTTCTCCTGCCCTTTCTCGCACCGCGGCGCGCTGATTATTACTTAATATGTACATTTTCGGATCATCGTCAGCCAGCCAGCCATCAGCCATCCCATCAACCATTCATCAACTCTTGCGCTTCTGCCTGCCTGCCTGCTGCTGCTGGATAAACATACACGATCAAATGTATGCAATATGGTAGATAGGTGGGTAGGTCTGCGCCTAAACCGGCATGTTTGTGTTTTGAGAAGAAAAGTGCAGAGTAAGTGCCTTTCGACAACCGACCCAACAACGACGGCGGGCGGTTGTTGGCGTCTTCTGACTTCGTCAGCTCCCCAGCTGGTTGTTGGTGGCTCATTTGCCTATGCTCCTAACTTGAGGTACTCGAGAGTCGAGAGAGGCATTCCCTAGCTTACACCAATGCAACATGCAATGTTGGTGCTGCGAGTGCGGCGACGACGACGGCGGTGATTGACTTCTACAACGCCGTGATGGAATAGCATGTCGGCGTCGGGGTTGGTATGTGGCAAGCTGCGCGGGATCAATCCCACGATATTACAACGCAGTCCTGGTTTCGGTGTGTTCCTACGGTGAAGGTTGAAAACTAGTGCGATTGAAGTGCTGGTGAAGGTTACGTAATTGGATCGACCTAGGACCTACGAATGGAATTGTCTAGAAATCTCGAGAGGGAGAAATGTAATCGAAAAGTTCGATTTAAATTTCCTGAAATGTGCTCTTCGTCGTTTCGTTATGTTTAATTATAACCCTCACTGGGCGGAGACTATTTCGTCTATTACGGACTTATCATCTCTTCCATAAAATATGTGTATGGTGAGATCTTCTAACGCAATTACCACTATAGGATCTCTAAATTCAAGTCTTGCCTCGTCTAGTTTAGTCTACAAATAATATCATTTTTCTTGTCATTATCAACATTGACATCAAAGATGCATTCCAAGTATTGAAGCGGCCTGCTGTGCAGAGTCATTGGTATCAATAGAAAAAAAATCTATGGAACGACGACATTTCGTCAGCCGATTCGTATCATATGTGTTACAGCTATGCAGGAAAAATGATTGTAGTGACGTTGTTAAGAAAGTTAATGTCACTCCATGGAAGCTCATCTTGATGGGACGAGACAAAGAAATTTCCCTCCTATGTCTGGGCTCGACAGCCGAAGCTTAAGCGCCATCGCTTGCAACATTGACACTACAGTCTTTGTCTAATTAAGGTAGACTTGATGCAGGATGTTGTATAAATTACAATAATCTCAAAATTATTGATTGATTTGTCTTTATTTAAGAAACTTTCAGCCCTTGGCTGGTTCGTCTCTATCAAAATTAAAAAAAAAAAAATGTTCGGGATAAACCTGCCTACGGCAGAAAATCCCTAAATAAAAAAGAAAAAAAAATTATCAGATTATATGGAGTTTTATAATAATTTGATAAGATTTGTTGCAATTATATGAGAACTAAATCAAACCCAATTAATTGTTAAAATATTGAGAGAGAAAAAATGCATTACATACGTTCATGCAAACATACAAAATGTGTGTAAACCATATCAACCGTCATTTCAATAAGGAACTAACAACCATGTAGAAATGGCGCAACGATCGTATTCACAACGGTTGAGTACAAATGACAAACGTAAATAATCCCTGTTAGATAGCAATAACTGCATTTTTCCAATTTTTACACATGTTTTAAGTTAAATTTTGTTTTAGAATAAATATCTGTTATCAGTGATTCAAGTCTTTCGATTAATTTTCAAACAATAGTCCGGCTTCAGTAAAATAAGAGTTATTGCGTTCAAACATTGGAACTGAATTTTAAAATGTATTCCAAGCTTCAATTTCTTTAATGTTGGTGCTCAATTTTCAAGACAATTGAAAGAATTTTCATAACACGACAGATGCAGGTGCGTAAAAATCCTGAAGGTATAATTAATAAAAATCAAGTTTTTAGAGAATTATTTCAAGGATTTCTTGGAGAAGTCTCTTACGGAATCTCTAGAGAAATTTTTGAGAGTATTCTCTCACAGAAACTTAGTCTCAGCAGCAACTTCAGAAACAATTTTTACAGAATTACCTGAAGTTCAAAAATTTCTGGACGAATTCCAGAAGGACCTATTCCCATGTGGAAGAATTCCTGGAGTTATCTATGAGGGTACTCTTGGAAGAATGTCTGCAGTAGATCTGATCTATTTTTTGAGGAGTCTATATACCACGGGATCAATTTGGAGGAGGATCGAGTTTGAGAAAAGTCCACGGTTTTGGAAGGATGGGGTGAGGCTCTGTCAAATGCCCCCGTGGACTGCATTGATTTAAGAATATGGAAAATTATTTATCTATTGAATTAATTATGTCGTATCATTTACACTCCCGATCAAAAGTTTGGGGTCACCCCCTCAAGAACATGCCATTTTTTTAAGGCCCATATCTTCGCCAATTTGCGTCCGATTTCAAAACCCTAGGTTTCATTCAAAAGATAATAAGTCAAAGAAACTTTGAACATGATTTAAAAGAAACTTTTTCAAAAAAATTTGTATGTAAACTTAACCCAAAGTTGCCAAATTTTCTAAAAAATGGATATAAACTTACGGCGGTGTCGCTGGAAATTAGGTCGACCAAATTTTAAGATGAGAGCGGTAATATAACCTATTTTTTATTAGCTTTTAACTGCTTTTTACCGAACTTGGCTAAAAAATCTAGGAAAAAAGTTATTAAGTAAATTAACTGTTCATGTCATCGACCAAAAGTTTGGGGTCACCCCTCAATATGATGTATCAGCCAAAAGTTTGGGGTCGCGTAAAACATGGAAAAGTGATTTGGTGATATCTTCGTCATCTATAGTTCAATTTTAATTCTTTTTGGCTCATTTCAAAGATAATTCACTAAATTTACGTTTGATGTCTTTAACTTAATGTATTTAACGATTTTTGTATATGAAAATGATATGTAAAGTTAACAGATTTCACCACATTTAAAAAAAAATGAGGCAACTTTTCGTTAAGTTTTAGTATGTACATTTCAACAAATATGTGTGGTTTAATGTCTATGCAGTAAGTACCATTCATTATGTTTCAAATAAGCCAAGAAGAATTATAATTTGATGAAAGGTGACATAAAGATCTACAAATAAATTTTCCATGTTTTATGATAGTGGCCCCAAACTTTTGGTCGATGACATCAAGAGTTAATTTACTTAAAAACTTTTTTTTCTAGATTTTTAGCTAAGTTCTTTAAAAAGCAGTTGAAAGCTAATAGAAAATAGGTTATATTACCGCTCTCATCTTAAAATTTGGTCGACTCAATTTCCAGCGACACTGTCGTAAGTTTATATTCATTTTTTAGAACATTTGGAAACTTTGGATAAGGTTTACATACAAAATTGTGTGAAAAAGTTTCTTTTAAATCATGTTCGAAGTTTCTTTGACTTATTACCTTTTGAATGAAACCTAGGGTTTTGAAATAGGACGCAAATTGGCGGAGATATGGGCTTAAAAAAATGACATGTTTTTGAGGGGGTGACCCCAAACTTTTGATCGGAAATGTATGTGACCCTCTTTTTAACAGTTCTCTAATTGATTTTTTCATCACAGCAATTGTTTTAGTTGGAGACTTTTAAAAATTGTGTAAGCAAAATTTCTTAAGAAATTCAGAATTTCGAATTACGTTTAGAATTATGTTTTGGTAATGGAGCGTAGAATAGTTGTTTATGTAACGAATTGCAAAAAGTTGATTTTTTCAGCACGAGTCGTACATCTAACCAACGAGGCTTGCCGAGTTGAATAAATACGAAGAGTGCTGAAAAAATCGAGTTTTGCAACGAGTTCCATGCAAAATTTTAAGCAATGATTTTTTTTCATAATGCAACTCATTTGAGTTGCATAATGCTCATAATGCAACCCAAATGAGTTGCATTATGAACATTATACAACTATTTTTCATAATGCAACTCATTTCAGTTGAATAATGAACCAGTTCGGAAAAAATTGACTATTATGATACCAAAATTAGTTGTATAAAACAAAAATTATGATACTGAATTGCATACATTTTTTTTACATTTATTCAACGTAGATAAGTAAATTCTCATTCTAAGAATTTCTACAAAACTCAAGAAAGAATCGTCCATAAGAGTGTGTGTTCAACGGAGAGTATGGTTCAGCGTCCTACAGGTGGATCGAAGTAGACGGTGACCGCGAGTGCAGGTGCTTTTGCGTTTGACAGCAAATTTTTCGAGTGTTTTTTTTTCGCGATTTGGCTGATGGTCCGGCTGGCCCTACGCCACCCGGATTATAGATTCAATGGAAGTTGAATGTTACGGAGGGTGTTAGCCGTTGTAAGCCGAGTATTTCGTCTAAATGTCTTGAAGAGTATGCTGATTGCAAACGGGCTGAAGAGGTTACTTGGTCCACGATGATTACATCGCGTGTGTATACGTATCGGGTCGTGATGACTGCTTCTTGTTTTGATTACCGGATCGCGGTCAGTCTCCCGGTGAAAATGAATCACCATGGTATAAAGTGAACGTAATATCAGTGAGAAATTCAGTACTGGTCGCAAGGTGCTTTTTGTTTGGTTGGACATCGGACCGAACGGATGTGGCTGACGATCATACGATTTGCTGTGGAGCTCTCACTCGGAAGCTGTGGACTGATTTCTCACAATAATCAACTGTTTTATATGCGTATTCAATTGAATTATCCAATCGTATCGTAATCAATCTTTTGTTAAATCATTATATTTACTACTAATATTTACTCTTTCAGCGGTAACCAGGTAAATGATTAAACTAAATTTTTAATAATTTGTCATGTGCTTTTTCGCCAGAGAAAGCTTCCCATAACACCCCATCCACATCCAACTCCAGATATCTATGAAGTGGGCCAAGTTCTTGGACATATTCTGAGTAGATATCTAATCAACATTTCCTCCCCATCCCCGCTGATCGTAAGGACCTGGCCAGGTGTCGAGAGTTCGTTAAATGAAAGGTTTGTCAAGTCCCAGGCAACTTTTCTGGCGCATTAAACTTCTCTATCGACAGCCACCCCAGGATGTGTACGGTCGGCTATGCTATGCTATGCTATGCTATGCTATGCTAACTCAAGAAAGAATCGTCCATAAGCATACTTTGTTTTTTTTTTCAATTTCTTTTTGAAGTGTCTACAAGATATTTTACAAAAAAAATGTAGGTTGTGATGGAACATTTGAAAATACTATCCAAACCACCGGCCTAATGGTCAAATTTTGAGATATTTGATATCAAAAATAGATTCTACGTAAAAGTTTCAATAAAAAAATTTATAAATATTTTTCCTACATCCGTAACTAAGTATTGTACGTTACAGCGAATTAAAAAAAAATAAAATATAAAAAGTGTGAGGGACCTTATTATTATTCGACATTTTTTTTTCTGTTTTGCAGTTTTTATCAAAAAAAAATCAATGATCTCTCAGATATTTAAATTTTCTGATCGTCTCGAATAATATTGAACAAATCCATTTTTTCAATTTTTTGTTATTTTTTTATGTTTTTGTTAGTTAGGTATCGTATTTTGATAGTTTAAAAAACTGATGTAAAATAAATTTAAAGGAAAATTTTTTAAAAGAATTTGACTATCCTGGGCTACTTGGCAAGTTTTGAGGCTGAAAGTAAGCTTTATACAGAAAAAATAATGAAAAGTTTAAAGGTATGATTATCGTAAAATTAAAATAAGATGGCAACTGACATAGATTTGCGATGAATAATACTCTTCTTGTATTGAGGATATTCAAACATCTTCAAAGACATCATGTCAAGTTTTCGAGTTATTATTTTTTTCAGAAGAGAATGAGAATAACTCCATACCGTCAAGGCGCCATTCACCGTGGGGGCTCCATTCACCGTGTGCCTTCGAATATTTTTTCATTATTTCCATATTATGATTGAATGATATGACAATTTCCCTTCAATTTCACCAATACAACACTAATGTATTGTTACCATGCCATAACGCTCATTAGAAATATTTAAAAGTATCATTTTGACACTAAAGTGTGTTAACATGAAGCGGGTTTCTGCTCGTTCACTGCATTCATAGTGAAAAAACGAAAACTGCGCTAAGGTTATTTAAGCGATAAACTAAATGTAGTAACGTTTTTATTCCACCAAGAAGCAATTAAATTCACATATCAGGTATGTATTTTGCATTACCGACGTAAGTTTAACAAGAAAGTACGATTACTCGTATTTTTTAATTGAAACAAAAAGGTAAATGGTCTCCATTCACCGTGCCCCATATTGTCCCATATATCTAGAAAAAATCGAAAATTTGAACATTCGTTTTTTAATAAAATCATGCAAGTTATTACTTGAAATGAATTTAAACGAAGAAAATTCCCTTGGCTGGGTTGTTTTGATCATTTTTAAACAAAGAAGAATTAAATTTCTCATACACGGTGAATGGGTCCCTACTACCACGGTGAATGGTGACCTACCACGGAATTAGGCGACCCTACTACCCTTTACTAATTGTACTATATCACCAAATTTTGTGAAAAATTTTCTACTTCTGTGGATATTGCTTTAATTTTAACCTATAATGAAGGCAATTAAAAGCGGCACCATCAAAGTTTATAAGACTGGTGTCAAATGGCAGCCCTTATTTGCCCCGAATCTTCTTAGATCCACGGTGAATGGTGCCTTGACGGTACACTCTTTTCAAAAATTAGATGAAGAATATCGTAAAACTTGTATTTTTCCACGTTCACTGAGCGAAGTAAACTAACGAAATTTATGAAAATATCTTATGAAATTTAGCCATAACTGTAAAATATGGATGCCATACCCAAGTAACAGAACTAGCTGAATTACAGTTTCTTAAGCTAAAGTTTGCCCAAGAGTTTTTTGTTCCACTCTTGTACAGCAAAAATGTTTGTTGGGTAAGAATACCTTATGAAAATTGGTCATGCTTATTATGACCTAATTACATGAGATAAACTTTTGAAAAGAGCAGAAAAATCGTTGAATTATGCAGACTGGAATCGATCCACGAACGTCAAGATCACTGAGCTCGTGCCCAACCCACACGGCTATCGGCGCTTGGGAATATCGTGTTGCTTAATGTGTATAAAAGCTAAACAGTGAGTCGATTCTGCGATCTTAGAGCGACCTTATGAGATCCATTCTAATCGGTATAAATTATTTAAAGGCCGTTTCATAAGTTTGACCTTATGATAATCTTAGGCTTATTTGACTGAGTGTTCGACAACAGTAGCGACATAATCTGTGAAGACATCGCTAAATCAACATCAAACACAAACGCAGGACGAAATTTTAGGAGAATGCATGAAGAAATTTTCGGAGCGATCACCGAATTTTCTGAAATAACGCCTGGGCAATCCTTGAAGCGAGATACCGTGAGAAATCTCTGCATGTGATTCCTGGGATATCCACTAGAGTTGTGAAAACATTTTTTTCAAACGAAATTTCGAAAAAATGGTTCCTGGAAAACAGATAAACATTTCACACCTCGAGGGATCGGGCCTGGTATGATGGTTAAAGCACGTGACAATCACGCCGAGGACCTAGGATCGAATCCCACTCCCGATAAACTCACATAATTCCTGTGGAAGGGAAGTTAAGCGTGGATTTCAAGATGAACTAGTCCCGGGTTAAAAATGTCGTTAATAAAAATAAAAAAAAACTACACCTGGAAAAATTGAGACACCTTGACCCTTCATCTAACTGTACATGGAAACTGGTTTCGAAAATATTGCTCTGTCATTTTATGAAATATCAAAAAATAAAATATAAATATGACGAAACGGATCCGGTCCAAATTGCCTCAGTAGGACTTTTCAATTTTTAACCCTAGTAGGATGTAAGAGTCAATATGACCCAGATACGCACGCCGAACGTACATTACGCCATCGTGGTGCGAAAAACCTGACCTCTTAGGAGGGTTCAAGATGCTCATTTATCAATTTCACCTCAATATTGCGCCCAATTAAAAATTATTCCGGGAAAACCCTGCAGTGAATTGTAGTTTCATGATGTTTTTCTTTAATTGTCGCGGAAGGGACATTCTTTATTATTTATTTTCAGCAATAATTCTTCTAAAGGATCCCACGAGAATTGTTTTAAGATGTGTTCCTTCCCAAATACTTCTTAAGAATTTTCTCCATGATTACATCTAGGGATACCGCCAAAAACTTCTTTAGGGATTCTTTCGGAATTTATCATTTTTTTCAGAATTCCTTTGGATGGCATTCATGTTCGTGTATTTATATGAAAATTTCTCCAGATAATATTTCAGGAATTTCCCTTGGGTCCTCTGGAAATTCCCTCAAAGTTTCCTACAGAGGTTCTTTCATGTATTCGGAACCAAGTTCCCTTCATGAGGCGAACTTTTAACATTTTACAACTACCCGGACCCGACAGTTTCAAATTGCCGCTACGGTTGCTTCCTTTTAAGGTGAGCTTTTCCTTTTTTGCCTGCATCGGCCAGATTTTCATCCGCCGGTGAGGCATCTTTTCCCTCCCAGGAATATTATCACATTTTTTCCAATATTTTTTTTTGAGATTAATGCAGAAATTCATCCACGAACTTCTCCAGAAATTATTGATGAAATTTCATCAGAGGTTCACCCGGGTATTAATCCATTCAGGGGTTCTCTTATGTATTAATTTATAAATTCTTCTAGAAAACTCTAGTTCATTCAGAAGGTCCAACAGGGATTGCTTATGATTTATACAAACCTAAGAACGCTCGAAGGAGCCTTCGGGAATCCTATTTACCAGAAAATTTTCCATTTATGCTTCAGCAATTTTTCCAAAAATTCTCTCAGGAATTCCAGCAGAAATTACTCCAGAATCATTCCTTAAGACATGTTAAACTCTCCTCTGGCATCGAAGTAATTTTTGACCCAAACTGTACACTTCGTCAGTGAGCTATTCCCGACGAGATGCGAAAGCAAGGTTAAGACATTTTACTAGAAATTCTTCTATAACTATCTGCAGAGGGATCGCTAGTTTTTCCAGGTAGTTTTTCAAAGATTCCTTAGGAAAAGATTTTTTTTTGTTTGTGCAGGATTTACTTCAAAAATTGCTCCAGAAATACTGGAAAAACTTGTAATTAGAAGGCACGAAATGTTGCTAATTGACAAATTGAGAGATGAAATTTGTGAAAAAAATCGCGTTCTGGTGGGATTCGAACCCACGACTCCGTATTCGCTAGACCGGCGCTTTAACCAACTAAGCCACAGAACAGGTAATGGTTCTGCGGAATAGAAAGCCAAACTGACTCCGAAGCCGCACCGTGAACACTCCTATTTCACAAACTCATCTCTCTTTTCGGCTTAGATGCCAATCCACAACACACTCCTGTTTGTGCCCACTGTGTGTTGTGGATTGGCATCTAAGCCGAAAAGAGAGATGAGTTTGTGAAATAGGAGTGTTCACGGTGCGGCTTCGGAGTCAGTTTGACTTTCTATTCCGCAGAACCATTACCTGTTCTGTGGCTTAGTTGGTTAAAGCGCCGGTCTAGCGAATACGGAGTCGTGGGTTCGAATCCCACCAGAACGCGATTTTTTTCACAAATTTCATCTCTCAATTTGTCAATTAGCAACATTTCGTGCCTTCTAATTACGAGTTTTTCCAGTATGTTTCAGACATACCAGCAAACCTGGTAATATGCCAGTAAAATGGGCAATATGTATCATTGTGCTCCAGAAATTTTGTGTACTTTCAGAAATTGTACAAGAATTCTTTAGGAGGCATCCCCAGAATCTCCGGGAGTTCTGGAGTCCTGGAGTCCTGGTTCCCCCAGGAAGTCCTCCGGGGATCCTTCTGAAATATTTAACGGATTTTTCCAGGAATTTTTGAGCTTGAGCTTGATTGACCGCCCGTGGATGCTACACCAGTATCGCCAAACCAGCTATAATCATTCAAGGAACCAATGAGATATCTGCCGGAAACTAACCAGGCATCTTCAGTGTGTGAGTGTTGAAGATTTTCCTTTTTTTAGGCGACAATGACACCGGCCACGTCCGTCAGGTAACAGGCCAATGTGGGGAAGGAGAAGGAAGTGATGATTGCAATCGTTTGTATCCACAGCAGCAAACCATATGTACCTCTGCATCTGTACAAATTCATGCGGATGTCGGAGTGTTGGTAGGGTATGGTTGGCAATGGGTTCACTCATTCGTGCGTGGATGCCAGACGTTAGGTGTTAGATGTAATTATAACTCTGAAGAAATTTCGGCACAGTTCACTTGATTGCATAACTCGTTGGCGTTATATGTATGGTAAATTGACACTGTGCTAGGAGTGTTGGAAGGAAGGGAAACGGATTTTTCAACCCGTTTCTGTTCTAACGATGGCTATGAACATGTGAATATTCTATTGTCTATGTAGAGAAGAGGGAAAAAGTATGTAGAAAGATACAAAGTAGAAGGAAACGGACGGGCCAGGGATAGAACCCAGGACCTTCTGCATATGAATCTGAAGCGGTAGCCGCTAGACCACCAAGCCCGATCTATCGGGACAGGCAAAATTTTTACTCTACATGAAATGGTCATGGGGGCATTCATATAGTACGTCACGCTTATAGGGGGAGGGGGTTCAGTAAAGCGTGATAAACAATGTATTAGGTATACGAAAAACCCGGACGAACAGGGGAGGGTGACGTACCAAATGGATGCCCCCCAACTAGTTGTAAGTTTTCGAAAAGTATATCCAAAAATGTAAAAATTTTCTTTATGTTGGTCAACTAGTTGACTATCAATGGTTCAAATTTAGCAAAGATCGGGCTACTCTACATAAAGTAAGAAAGATTCTGGTATCAACAACAAACCGATAAGACAGTTACAAATACACAAAACATAAGACCAAAAATGAAACATTAATGTTAGTTCCAGACAAAAAAGACTGCGTAGCCATTTAAATTGTACATTACTATCTGTAAACATTTTAAATTTAGAATAGATTTTCAGATTTCTAGAAGATTCCCGCAGAACTTTTGGAAGGTATTGTCCAGGAAGTCCTAACTGATGAATTCTAGTGAAATGTCTGAAGAATCGCATGCTGGAGAAATTCTAATTTGAGGCTGGGTGTTTCTTGTTTGCGGTGTGGGTGAATTAAGCCATTGCGTCCGACGAGTTGATGTTTCGTGCCTTGAAATGGCCAAAATATAGGAGAATTTTTTTTTAGATTTCAGAAAGTTTAAAGTAGTTTCCGGAGGCTTTCTGACCCCTGAAGAGTGAAAGAAATCTCTTGAGAAGTTTTTGACAGAATTCCTTGAGAAGTCTCTTCTGAACAGAATATATGGAGGAACTTTAGACGGTGTTTCAGGAAACAATCTTAAGAGAGAGTGCCAGATGATATCATTGGATTACTGAAATCAGTTGATTATCTTAAGAAATTTTTAATAATTTCCCAGTAATTTCTGAAGAAATCCATCCATTCGGGAATTTCAGATAGATTGTATGAGTAATTTTTGGTGGAATTCATAGAAGAGTTTTCAGCGGAATTTGTGATGAAATTTTTGAAAGTTTCCTATGGCACAAGCCAACGCCTCATATAAATTTTATGCACGTTAATAAAATCGAAAAAATATAAATCTCGAAAGAGGGGGAGGGGAGTCTGAGTTAGCTATGGACTTCTGCTGAGTTTTCTCAAGATTTTGTTTATCACTTACATTAATTTTGTTCACTTTCTCAATTTCGGCAAAACACCCAATGCTAATTCCTAAATGCCACCGGTAGTCTCTAATGTCGTCTAAACTTTTTTTTTGTTGCTAACCGTTCGTTCATCTGGTTATCATAAAACAGCTTTTTGATGTGCTACAGACATTCGTTTAGTTCACTTTTACATTTGGTCACTTCCGGCGGGACACCCGTTCTGTAACACTACCAGTAGTCTTTTATGTGATCTGAGGCTATTTTCTTGCAAACCGTTCAACAGGTTATCGAAAAAGCTGAAATTTGGTTTGTCGCATGCTTGGGTTTGATCCACTTTCATAGCTGGACGCTTCCGGCGGGACACCCGGAACCGGTTCTGGCGTACTACCGGTAGTCTAAGATATTGTCTGAGATTATTGCATTGCTGACCATCGTTATCGAAAAAAAAAATGTTATTTTATGTGCAGCGTACATGGGCTTTGTTCCCTTCTACTTTTGACAATTTCCTGTGGGACATTCGGAACTGGTTCCGGGACACTACTGCTTTTCCCACACATAGTCTGGAATTTATTTTCTAGTTAACCGTTCATCAAGGTACCGAAAAAGCCATTTGATATGTTACATCATGTATGGGGTTGATTCTCTTTTACATTTGACCATTTTCGACGGGACAGCCGGGACCGATTCCAGAACACTAATAGTTGTTCCACTAATGGTTGTGGAGCCTCGTAGCCGTGCGGGTCACCAAGCTTCTAATCGCATCATGCATGGGATGAAGGTTCGATTCTTGCTTCGGGCGATGAAACTTTTCGTGAGAATAGTTTCTTCTCAGTATTCGCTTCGTTTGTCCCTTGTCTAGTGTTAAGTTTCATTCAGTCTGTACTCCGGCTGAAGACGGTGTGCGCGTCTTTATTAAAAAATATATATTGCCAGAAATTATTTTCTTACCTACCGTTCATCAGATTATCTAAAAAACCGCGATTTGTAGTGTCACATGAATGAGTTTGGTTCACTTTTATATTTGACCACTTACGGTGAATCACCGGGTTTATAGCATTTTCATATCTGGCCCCTACCTGGGGTACCGGTCCGAAACACCTAAATGGCAATAACTCCGGAATGGCTGGATCGATCCTAACCATTTTCAATAGCAAACAAAGAGGTAACATTTCGGTTAGATTCGTGCTTAAATCCGTAACATTGTTAAATGGGAAGTGCATTAAAAGTGAGTGAACTTTTTTTGCGCACAGACATACATACACACATACATACACATACGCATATAGACCTTATCTCAAATCGTCGAGCTGAGTTGATTGGTGTATGTACCTCGACTCTCTGAGCCTTCTAACGATAATTTGTTTTTTTGATTAAACATATAGGCTTTCAGCACACTTTTGTGTACGAGAAAGGTAAGAAAATTTTATAAAATGTCGAAAGAAACATAACAAAACCTATTCATTGATCAATATTGCTAGAAATTTCTCCTCTACATGACTTTCAACGATCGTTATCAATAGTGATTAGTCGATAGCCGTACAGTTTGACCGACATTTCCCAAAATTTCAAACGCGCGCGGGAACCGGGTTGGTGAAATGTGAAACCGTCGATTTTTCCGCACGAGGCGACTGCGGCGACACGGGGGGTCAATTTCTCACACAATTTGGTAACTTGTTGGTCGGTCGCGACGCGAGTAACTAGAGGTAGCGTCGCTTGTCAAGCCGTTTGACGACGATGACAACCAAAGTCGGGTTGCTGCGATTGTTGACGGTCCCGCTCGTTCGCTCTCGGCTCAGCTGGTCTTCTGGTGTTTGACGGAGCAGGTGTGTGATGCAATTGCGTGATTATGATTATGACGGAGACCCCTTCTTTCGTTTGCGGGGTTGCCTAGTGCGCCTATTTAGCCATTATTATCTGCTGGTTTTTAGCGTTTATGATGGCGAAGGCAACGCGGAGGTTCGTTTCTGGAGTTCCACAGGCGACTTGGATTAGTTTAATGACGGTTCTTGTTCGACGGGTTTCGTGCCGCTGCGGTTGGTGTCGAATGTTTTGGATGCGGTTGAGCATGAGCAATTAGATTTACCAATTAGAAAGTTGAAACTTGTTAGATTTCAGGGGAGATGTAAGTTTCAACTTAAAATTCAATTCAAATCGAAATTTAATCCAAATCCAATCCAAATTTAATCTGAATCCAATCTAAATCCTTTCCAAATCCAATCCAAATCTAATCCAATCCAAATCCAATCCAAATCCAATCCAAATCCAATCCAAATCCAATCCAAATCCAATCCAAATCCAATCCAAATCCAATCCAAATCCAATCCAAATCCAATCCAAATCCAATCCAAATCCAATCCAAATCCAATCCAAATCCAATCCAAATCCAATCCAAATCCAATCCAAATCCAATCCAAATCCAATCCAAGTCCAATCCAAATCCAATCCAAATCCAATCCAAATCCAATCCAAATCCAATCCAAATCCAATCCAAATCCAATCCAAATCCAATCCAAATCCAATCCAAATCCAATCCAAATCCAATCCAAATCCAATCCAAATCCAATCCAAATCCAATCCAAATCCAATCCAAATCCAATCCAAATCCAATCCAAATCCAATCCAAATCCAATCCAAATCCAATCCAAATCCAATCCAAATCCAATCCAAATCCAATCCAAATCCAATCCAAATCCAATCCAAATCCAATCCAAATCCAATCCAAATCCAATCCAAATCCAATCCAAATCCAATCCAAATCCAATCCAAATCCAATCCAAATCCAATCCAAATCCAATCCAAATCCAATCCAAATCCAATCCAAATCCAATCCAAATCCAATCCAAATCCAATCCAAATCCAATCCAAATCCAATCCAAATCCAATCCAAATCCAATCCAAGTCCAATCCAAATCCAATCCAAATCCAATCCAAATCCAATCCAAATCCAATCCAAATCCAATCCAAATCCAATCCAAATCCAATCCAAATCCAATCCAAATCCAATCCAAATCCAATCCAAATCCAATCCAAATCCAATCCAAATCCAATCCAAATCCAATCCAAATCCAATCCAAATCCAATCCAAATCCAATCCAAATCCAATCCAAATCCAATCCAAATCCAATCCAAATCCAATCCAAATCCAATCCAAATCCAATCCAAATCCAATCCAAATCCAATCCAAATCCAATCCAAATCCAATCCAAATCCAATCCAAATCCAATCCAAATCCAATCCAAATCCAATCCAAATCCAATCCAAATCCAATCCAAATCCAATCCAAATCCAATCCAAATCCAATCCAAATCCAATCCAAATCCAATCCAAATCCAATCCAAATCCAATCCAAATCCAATCCAAATCCAATCCAAATCCAATCCAAATCCAATCCAAATCCAATCCAAATCCAATCCAAATCCAAATCCAATCCAAATCCAATCCAAATCCAATCCAAATCCAATCCAAATCCAATCCAAATCCAATCCAAATCCAATCCAAATCCAATCCAAATCCAATCCAAATCCAAATCCAAATTCAATCCAAATCTAATCCAAATCCAATCCAAATCCAATCCAAATCCAATCCAAATCCAATCCAAATCCAATCCAAATCCAATCCAAATCCAATCCAGGTTCTATCCAAGTCCAAATCCACTTCTTAAGCTCATCGCAGTGATGGACGTCCCACCCCCTGGTCCCCCATGCCAAATATTAATCTAGGAATTCAATATCATAATCGTGTTGTGTGGTGGCACAGCCTACTGCTGGTACCTCGCACGATTATGATCACAGCAGAAGCGCGATTTTTCCCACGCTCACTTGGATCTTGGATGGTGTGGCCAGCCCGGCCAGTCATCGTCCATCGTCCGTCCCCTAGCCGACGGACAGAATTAGGGTCCCATTGTGAGTCAACGCTTGCTGCGTCAAAACTTGAACCACTGCCAAGCGCTGGGGGCGATCAGTTTGGAAACTAATCAGCGCTACGGCGCGGTGTGGCATCAGCTACTAGCAGGTGTCTCCGCGCCGCGTCGATGAGACTTGAGATTAGGTGGTGGCGGTGGCAAAGTTGATGAAGATTGAGATGCGATTCAGGGGGACCTGCGATGAAACTATTACGATAATTGGTCTGCCTCCGGCCTCCGGCCGGACGCTTTGTTTGACGCAATCGAATCGACAAATGGCAGCTAGATTATGCAATTGTTCTACGAACATTGTAATTCCCAGGGGTTAATGAGATTACTTCCAGGTAATTGAAAGTTAATAGCAACTCGTTTATGAAGCGAGAAGATGTTCTAAGATAACAGATCTTAGAACGTTTCGGTCGATTGTTTGGGGGGCTGCGATCGAAGGAGCCGCAGGCTTGCGAATTGAACACGTTCGCCTGCTGCGATCTACGCACAAAGGGCTTTGTTATGATGAGCAGGTAAGTTGTTACGCGCGTAATCGGGTTAAACGTGAAGGAATTGTGCTTGAATGTTGGCGAAAACAACATTATCAGGTTACGTGATGCTCCTTGTGAATTGGGTTTAGGGTTTTTGTTCAGCAGGAAGACTCCCCCGGAGCACTTTTTTGTAAGCTGGTATATTCTGACATTGTTTTTAACGTTCACGCTAGGAAATACTAAATTCATGGTGTTACTTTCAAATATCGATTAACTGTTAAATGGTCGGCGTTAAGTCAGAGTGAACTAGGCGATTTTTCGGACAGGTGAATATAAGCAAAGGAGGAGATCATAGCAGGCTGTGCGAGTGAGCGACTGACTTTTCAAAACAGCTGGGTCTTCTGTTAGCCAATGGATCGCCAATCTGGAGATGGCGGATTCGATTCCCGTTCCGATCGGGAAAATTTTCTCGACTCCCTGGGCATTGTGTATCATTGTCTTGCCTCACAATATACAAATTCATGCAATGGCAGGCGAAGAAAGCCCTTCAATTAATAACTAAGGAAATGCTCAAAGAACACTAAGTTGAAGCGAAGCTGGCCAAGTCCCAGTGTGGACGTAGAGCCATAAATAAGAAGAAGAATACACTATGCCCTGCCCAGGGAGTCGAGATTTTTTTTCCGACCGGAACGGGAATCGAATCCGCCGTGTCCGGATTGGCGATCCATAGCCTTAACCACTAGGCTAACTGGAGACCAGGAGGTCTGAGACTGTACCACCTTCAAATTTGTGCGACTTTTTTCCTTATAATTCTAATGCTAAATAGTAAATTTAAAAGAACAGGTAATGGTAAAGACAAGCAAAGGAATTCGACAGTTCTGACGTTGATGCAGGTGTTTCATTGAAATTTTGAACTGAAAGTGTTAATATCATTAAAAATCTTTGTTGAAAGTACTTGGTGCGCCGCGACATTTTTGAAAAATTTCAAAAGGCGTCGCGGTAGCAAAAAGTTTGGGAACCTCTGCTCTACGGGACTCTTTCTTGAAAATTTTACAGAATTCTTAAATCCCGATCGATTTCTACCAAAGTTTTTGGCGGTGATCCCGCAGAATATCTTTCAAGGATTGCTTCCACTGTATTTCCCGGTGTTGCTCTAGGAATCCTAGGCGATTTTTTTCTGGAATTCGTCCTGCGTTTTCTCAAAAAAAAAAAAAAAAAAAAAATGTGAGATTTCTCCCAGGATTTGTTCTGGGATTCGTACAGGAGTTTTTCTCATGAATTTTTCATATGTGTTCACTAAAGTTCTTTCAGGTTTTCGCTCGGAATTCTTCTTGAATGATTTTTTGCGATTCCTACTGATATCCCACACAGGATTTTCCCAGAAATTCTTCCTAATTTTTCTCCAGTAGATTTTCGCGAAATTTTCCCCAAAGTTTCTACATGAGATATTCCTGGGATATTTTTTGAAAAAGGTTCTCGTGATGTTGATTTTTAAATATTCCTTCCGGATTTATTGGATTCATTCTGAACTTCATCCCTTGATACATTTCCGATGGAGTTCTTCCAACGATTTCTCTCATGGGGTTTCCAGACCTCGTAGTTGTGTTGTATTGTTATGATTTATTGCAGTTATCCTTCTTAGATTTTTCCTACATTTTTTATTGGGATTACTCCCAGAATTCTACCCGTAATCCCTATTGGAAATTGTACCGGGACTCGGGCTCTGGCTCTATTTTGGCATTCCTCTAATAGTTTCTCCCAGATTTTTTGTCAGGACTTTTCCATAGTTTATCGGAATATTTCCTGGTATAACCCTTGGCACAACCTATGAAATTCCTAGTAAAAAATACCCGGAGAAATATCGGAAGGAATGCTGGTGGAATCTCACGAGAAACTCCGTACAGAACTATTGGAGGAATTCCAAGAAAATCTGGGAGTAATGCCGGGAGGAAATGGAAATTCTGGTAGGAGCTCTAAATATCAAAGAGATATCCCGAGAGTAGCTCCAAAAGAAAATCCGGAAAATTTTAAGGAAGAAATCCTTGGAAAATCTTTTGTAGAAATCTCGTAAAAATCCCGAGAATATACACTAGAAAAGCTGTCCCTAAAATCACTTAGAGAAATCTCTGAAAGTAGTTTGGATTAATTGTATAAGAATCTTCGGAAGAAAGCTCGCAAGCATACCTGGAAAACTTTCAGAAGATATTCCGGGAGGTATTTCTGTAACAAAGCCGGGAAAACCTCTCTATGGAATCTCGGAAGAGTTCCTGAAGAAATTCAGAAACGAATTCCGGAAACCCTTCAGGAAAAATCCCTGGACAACTGCAAGGGAGAATTACGGGAGAAGTCGTGGGAAGAGTTCTGTAAGAAACAGCGAATGAATTTGAAGAAGGGATTGCAATAGAAATCCAAGGCGGAATTTCAGAAGGAATTTGAAGATGAAATCATTATTGCTGAGAGAGTTTCACCCGGTACGATGATTCTCCATGCCCAAGGAAGTCTAATCGATGTCCATTATACAAAATTCATGGAAAGCTAAAACTATTTCAGGTTGGAAATTTTGATCAAGTTTCAAGATTTCTGGGTGTTATTTTGGTAGTTTTCTAATAGAAACGGAGTTCTTAACGGAATTTTTCGGGAAATCTCGGAAAAATGATCTTATGTGGCATTTCAAGATAAATTTCGAAAAATTCTATAGAAGAAATCCTGGAATCTTGGGAGATACTCCTGAATCAGCCCAGACAACCAATTTGCACGTATAATGAAGTATATGTTCATGTTATACGTACTTTTATGCGGTAACGTTACATCGCATAAGATGCAGTAAAAGTGCCTTATGCGTACAAAAGTGAAGGCGCTATACGTGCATTGACGGGAAAATAATGACGCTATATGACTTGAAGCGATATCTTATGCGATGTACGGTATGCACTAATGCGACATTATATAGCACCTTGTGAGACTCAAAATATTTGAAATAAAAAAATCTTGTCACCTAAGTATCGAACTAATAACCTTTGGATTATCGAGCCGCACTTTACACTTAGCACCAAACACTACTTATGAAACACAATGATTAAATGTCATGACATTCTAACTCACCTCAGTGCTTGTTGGAATGCACTTGGTTTCCGTGCACTGTACGTGTTCGGCAGGCTCTTTGGATGTGCGGGAAAACAGTTACCACTACTCCTCTCTTGCTAGCAACACCCATTGTTAATTATTAGGTCAATAAAACAAAAATGATGACTTTGTAACTTGTTTTGTAACCATAATGATGACTTTTCACTTTCTTTTAGCTTTTTGGCACTCCAACAGCACCTCTTTCATTGTTATCACATATCACATCGCAATATGCCAACGTTAACGATTCTAGCTTATGCGAGTTTGTATGTACATTTGAACGAGTTTATTTCCACTTTAATGCGATTTAGTTTGTACACCAATGCGAGTTAAACTGACATAATTAGAAAAGCACCAAGCGAAGTCGTATAATCATCGCAGTATGCAATTATGCGAATTCAATTGACACTTTGCGAGTTCACTCGAACGCTTTTGCGAATAAGCAAAGTTCGTCGCAACAAAACATCGGAATATCGTCTACTATGATGTAGTCATGCATTATAAAAGTTAATTTGCACTCTTATATGATTTTACCAGATACATCGTAGTAAGTTCAAAAAATAACATCATATGCGATGAAAATATGTGATAGTGACTTAAAATAGTACTTTATACGATGTACAGCGTGCATTCTTATGCGATTCCTGGTTGTCTTGGATGTGAATTCGTAGCAAGCACTCTGTAAGAAACAGCAAAAAACAGTTTAAAGAAAGGATAACGTTAAAAATCCAAGAAGGAATACCGGAAGAAACTTAAAGATGAGTACTGGATGTAGCTTTGTGAGAAATCCTCAGAGAAATTTCGGAAAGAAGAATACTTTCTTCGACAAATTTATTCAGCAACACTTGCTGACAACGGCTCCCTTGATTTGAGATTCGTCCGCTAGTCGGTGCCAGTACCCAACTTGTATCTCAGAATCCTGATGAGATGGAATGATTCCGTCTTTGGCAAAGCTGTTCAGCGAGCTGAGAACTATTTGACAATCGAACAAGTCTATGGTTCGTGATTTATCCGCTAGGTGGTGTCCAGTGTCAATAGAAATTTTAAACACAGAACCTGAAACTTCAATGAGGCAGAAGTGCGCCGTTTCAAAAATATTGTTCAGCAGTTGCCAACAACTTCTTTGGTTCAAGATTTCATCGCTAAGCGGCACCAGTGTCAAAAAATCTAACATCTATATCTCAGACTCCTGATGAGATGGAATGATGCCGTCTTCGGCAATGTTATTCATCAAGCTAAGAACTATCTGACAATTTGATCACCAATAACACTAGTTTACAGCATTTTTGAACTCGGTAAGCTGATGACCATTTTTGGTGTAGAATCATGCCCTGAGTTCGAAAAAGTGAAGGAAAAAAATTACAGTAGAGCGGAATTTTTTTCGACTTTCCATACAAGGTTGATGATTTGAAATCGATTTTTGTTCTATTTTTAAGCAAAGTCGCTCACTTCACACATATCATTCTCCCTAATCAATGCTCCTATTGAGCTGATTTTTTTACTGTAACTCGCCTACATATGACATGTCAAATAAACGTCGAGAAAGAATTTTTAAGTTAGTTTTTTCTAATTGAAAAAAAAAATACATTTCTACAAAAATTTTTGGGAATTTTGCTAAAATTTAAGAAGATTGTCCCTAAAACTCGCCAATATCTTGAATTTCATCAATCTGACGCAAAACCTGTATTCACATGATCGAATGGTATTGTATTCAGCTTTTAATTTATGGAAAAAGATTTTAAATTGGTTGAACAAAACGTAATATATTTGAATTTTAGTAAATTACATATTTTGAAAAGTTGCAAAACTCGATATTGAGCGAAAACTCAAAAACTGTTCTACTTAAAATTTTTTGAAGGTCGGTTCCGAAATCAGCACTAAATTGTGCTTCAAAAATTTAGGTCGTTGACAGAAGTTCACGACTTTCGTTTTATTTTGTAAACTTGTGTTATTAGGTCAACAAAACAAAAATGATGACTTTGTAACTTGTTTTGTAACCATAATGATGACTTTTCACTTTCTTTTAGCTTTTTGGCACTCCAACAGCACCTCTTTCATTGTTATCACATATCACATCGCAATATGCCAACGTTAACGATTCTAGCTTATGCGAGTTTGTATGTACATTTGAACGAGTTTATTTCCACTTTTATGCGATTTAGTTTGAACACCAATGCGAGTTAAACTGACATAATTAGAAAAGCACCATGCGAAGTCGTATAATCATGGCAGTACGTAATTATGCGAATTCAATTGACACTTTGCGAGTTCACTCGAACGCTTTTGCGAATAAGCAAAGTTCGTCGCAACAAAACATCGGAATATCGTCTACTATGATGTAGTCATGCATTATGAAAGTTAATTTACACTCTTATATGATTTTACCAGATACATCGTAGTAAGTTCAAAAAATAACATCATATGCGATGAAAATATGTGATAGTGACTTAAAATAGTACTTTATACGATGTACAGCGTGCATTCTTATGCGATTCCTGGTTGTCTGGGATGTGAATTCGTAGCAAGCATTCTGTAAGAAACAGCAAAAAACAGTTTAAAGAAAGGATTACGTTAAAAATCCAAGAAGGAATGCCGGAAGAAACTTAAAGATGAGTACTGGATGAAGCTTTGTGAGAAATCCTCAGAGAAATTTCGGTGTGAATCATACCAAAGTTGGCCATATATTTTACACAACGTATGCCTCAAGATCCCAATGAGATAGAAGAATACTTTCTTCGACAAATTTATTCAGCAATCCTTGCTGACAAGCTGACGTTTTCAGCTAAGTTATTTAGCAGGCCCAGAGCTATCTGGCAACCATGATTCAAAATTCTGTTTTTAGAGGGCGTCAGCTTCAAAAACCTATAATAAGATAGATTGATGACACCTTCAGCAATGATGTTTAGTAAGCATAGAACTATCTTGTAATGTAGTCTTTGATTCACAAATCAGCCGCTAGGTGGCATCTAGTTTCGAAATATTTAACTACGTGCACCTCAAAACCCTGAATGAGTTAGAAGTATGCCGTGTTCGTATAACTCAAAATACAAACAGCTAGAAAATTTTTGAGACTCCTAGAGAAATATGTAGAGAAATACCCGGCGTAATCTCTGGAGATATATCCGGAGGGTTCCCTGTCCAAGTGATATCTTGATGACCAATAAGTCTTGAAGAGGTTTTGAAAACCGTCATAAAACTTAAGACCTTTTATTTTGGTTTTATGGTAGTTCTAAAAACCTTTTCTAGTATATTTGACTAAAAAATGTTTCTTGAGTGGAGAGATCCCTAGAAGAACTTCTGGAAGAATTTCTCAAAAAATTCCGAAAGTTTCAAGACAGTTATTTGGTAGAGTTCTCAGAGAAATCTGCAATAAAATACGCGGAAAACTCCAAGAAAGATTGGGCACATCTCTAGTGAATACCTGAGCAAATATCAGCAGAAATTGTTGATGGAATCCCTATTGAAGAGATTCTGGAAAACCCTCGAAACCCTGATAAAAATACTGAAAGAATTCTTGGATTATCCCCTTGAAAAAATCCTCAGCTAGTTTAACATTTCTAGAAAAGTGAACATTTTATCTGTACCAGTTATTTTGAATATCCCCTGTGTGTCTATTTTGATGTCTTCTTAATTTGTATAATGTTTTAAAGTCAACGTAAATTTTAAAATCGGCGTTAATAAATCGGACGTCAAAATATTTTTTGCCTTTCTCGTACATTAACCCAAGCAACACACATGTTATAATGGAGTTACGACAGCGCAAGTTTTGGTTGTATAGAAGTTTATTTTACGTAATTCTAACATTGTGTTGAAATAACGTAAAATAAATTTCTATACAACCAAAACTTGCGCTGTCGTAACTTTTATATAACATGTGTGTTACTTGGGAAGTGTACTGGAAAGGCAATATGTTCACTCCAAAAATGACTTTTTGATAGGAGGGCAGGAGGATCCAGTCACATATACCAATCAACTCAGCTTGACGAATTGAGGTGATGTATGTGTGTGTATGTATGTGTGTATGTATGTGTGTGTGTACAAAAAAACTCACATCCCTTTTTGGCAGTAAACTTCAATGACCGACGGTTTATTCGACGCGGATTCTGGTCCCATTGTTTCCTATTGAAAATGGTTTGGATCGGTCCAGCCGTTCCGGAGTTATGGCCATCTAGGTGTTCCGGACCGGTACCCCAGGAAGGGGCCAGATATGAAAACGCCACAAGCCCATCCATGCGACACATCAAACTACGGCATTTTTGATAACTTGATGAACGGTAAGCAGAAAAATGGCCTCATACCACATCTGAACCGGTAGTGTCCCGAAACCGGTTCCGGGTGTCCCGCCGGAAGTGGCTAAACGAAAAAGTGAACTAAATCCATGCGTGCGACATATCAAACCGTGGCTTTTTCGATAAGCTGATCAACAGTAAGAAATAAAACATTCTCAGACCATGTCGGAACCGGTAGTATTGCACAACCGGTTCCAGATGTCCCGCTGGAGGTGGCCAACTATAAAAGTTAACCAAACCCATGCATGTGACATACCAAATAGTGGCTTTTTTGACATCCTGACCGGTTCCGGGTGTTCCGCCGGAAGTGGCCAAATATAAAATTGAAGTAGAACCATGCATGCGACATATCATACCGTGGCTTTTTCGATATCCTAATGAAAGGAAAGCATTCCCAGATCATATCGGAACCAGTAGTGTTCCGGAACCAGTTCCAGATGTCCCGCCGGAGGTGGCCAAGTAAAAAGGTTAAATAAACCCATGCATGCGACATTTCAAATAATGGCTTTTTTGGTATTCTGATGAACAAATGGTAAGCAGAAAAATATTCTCAAAACATATCTGAACCAGTAGTGATCCGGAACCGGTTCCGGATGTCCCACCGGAAATGGCCAAAAAAAGAGAACCAAACCCATGCATGCGACACATGAAATCGTGGATTTTTAGGGATCTTGATTTGGCAAAAAAAGATTACGGTTATATTTGGGATAACTGGTAGTGTTTCACAACCAATTACGGGTGCCTCATCGGAAGAGGTCAAATGTAAAGGAGAACCAAACCCATATATGCGACACATTGAATGACTTTTTAAGTAACCTGATGAACGGTTAACAAAAAAAACAAGCATAGACCACGCTTTGGAAAACCAAAAGTGTGCCGAAACCGGTTCCAGGTGGCCCGCCGGAAGTGGTCAAATGTAGAACGGAACCAAACGCATGCACGCAGCACAATTAATAACGGCTTCTTCGATAACGCGAAGAACGGTCAGCAACAAAATAGCCTCAGGCCACATTTAAGACTACCGGTAGTGTTCCGGAACCAGTTTCATTTTCTGATTCGACAAATGTCGAATGAGTGGGGTACGAATTTAAAAGTGTCGTATTAAAGAGTGATGAAAACACGGGTTTGACAGTACATCAAATAACAGCTTTTTTGATAACACGATGATCGATGCGTTAAAACATAGCCTCATTTTAGACAACCGGTAGTGTCTCGAAACCAGTTCTGGGTGTCCCACTGGAAGTGGTCAAATGTAAAAGTGATCCATACCCATGCATGAGATAAATCAAACCGTGGTTTTTTTTTTGAGAACCTAATGAACGTTAGCAATGAAATAGTCTCAGCCTATATTTGGGAGACCCGGTAGTGCTCCGGAACCTGTTCCGGTACTGCATCGAAAGTAGCCAAATGTACCATGCGACGCATCACATCACGGCTTTTTTAATAACCCGAGGAACGGTTAACTAGAAAATAGGCTCATACCACATTAGAGACTACCAGTAGGGTTGCACAACCAGCGTTTAGCGCTTCGCCGGAACTACGAAAGAAAATAAAATCAATGCAAGCGATAAATTTGTGTAAGAGAACAAAATTCTTGACAAATTAAACCCACATACAAACAGACGTCTCACTATACTCACTACCTATCGTTCTTGTTTTCAACGGTCACTAAAATAAAGCCTAAAATGTGTAGAAAAAACTTGGTCGAAGACCGCAAAGTGATCTGTGATTGTGTTATAAGTTATATCTTAGCTTGTTAGTATCATCTTGATGTTGATCAGCCTCCAGTGTTAGTGAAGGTACTCAAGCAGTCAACTGAGAAGCCTGGTATTATTCAGCCCTACTTATACGTTGAGTTGAACATAACGTCGGACTATGTGCCATCAATAAGTTTCAAGTGAATTCAAAGATGGCTTTTATAAAATGCTTGCTTTTCTTTGAAAATATCCGGATTCAGGAACACTTTGAGTTACGTCGACGGAAAAATTGTGAGAAAATATTCGACGAGAAAGGCACTATCACCACTAGGTGGATTAATTTGTTTTTTTTTTTTTTTTTATTTAGATTTGGTTTCAAAACGGATTTTCATTTGATTTGATCCAGACTACATTTTGATTCAAATTAGTTGAACCTTGTTTGAATTGGGCCAACCAACCCCCAGTTCCCCCAACCAGACCCACCAGGGAGGAATGTGTGGAACGGCACCAGCTTGGAATCATACGCGCATAGCAATACACAATGAAACCCTGCTGGTGAACCAGCAGCAGCAGCGCGTCGATCCGGTGTTGCTGCGTAACTTCTACCCTGAGGGCATCATCGCCACCATCTCCGGCCGTCGCCACCGCAACCACCGCCACCAACTTGGATGCGGATCTCTCTCTTGATTGATTAGCTCGTCGGAGTCGAAGTCGGTCGAACGGATCGAGTAGGCTGGTTGGTTGAAGTTGCCGCCGCGTTCACCAGAAATTTACGCTCGGTACGGCTGGAGATCCTGGCCTACTACTTGTCGATCAAGTTTGTTATTCAACCACTTCGTTTTGTTCGATCCGGTTTTGGGAGGAAATTTTCCGTTACTGTCTCCTTCCCTAGTTTTCGATTGTAGTTAAAATTTAAAACACACACCTAATAATTCGTTTCTTTCTCCTCTCTCCCACCATTCCAGATTCCCTGCCGAAGCTGGTCACCCCTCATCGGACCGGCCTACTATGGCCGCGAACTGTACCAATCTACCCAAACAAATCAACAACGGTGCAGCCAGCATGGGAACGTTCCGGACTGGCGGCGGGCCGCCTACTTCGTTGGGCTACCATCACAACACCCTGACCCGGACGACCAAGATCGGTATTTCGTCGCTGGGTATCGGTGCAGGTGCCGGAGGTGGTGCCGGTGTGGGTGGCCTAACGATGGCCGAGGTCAAGGAACGGATGGCAACGATCGACGGGTCCAGTCAGCGAGTACGGTTGGTGCGGCTGACTCGACCGCAAAGTTACGCACACGGTCACTTCAATGGGGGTGGAAATTTTGGGTTTTCGATTCGTGGAGGACTGGAGTATGGGACGGGGTTCTTTGTGTCGGCGGTCGAGAAGAATAGCGAAGCCGATCAGCAGGGACTGCGGGTAAGTGCACGCATGAATGAGTGAATGTAGTTTCCGGGTTGCTTGGATAATTGATTCGTAGAAGTGCGTGTGGCATGCTAGGATTAGGGTCATTCATGGACTGGATTTTGTTTTTTTTGTCTATCGAATAGGTGGGTGATCAAATAATTCGAGTCAACGGTTACCAGGTGGATGATGCCGTGCACCGCGAGCTTGCCCAGTTTGTATCCTGTCAGGAGAGGCTTGTGCTGAAGGTTCGCAGCGTTGGAATATTACCAGTCAAAGAGTAAGTGTGGGAGAACATTTTTTGCATAACGAATGATCCATGAAAAACTGCTTAACGATTCGATGACGTTCATATATAACGTACAATAGATGTCTAATAAAATACACGCATAATTAAAGGAATTATTCTCTCATGTTCGCAACTGAAACAGTTTATTACTGTCTTTTGAAAATGTTAAAGTTAAAAAATAATGTAATTAATTATACACTGACCCAAATATCTCAATTTAATGTAATTAATTTGGTAAATTACCAAACTATGTTAAAGATTAGCACTAGATTTTTTCATTTGTTTTTTTTTTTCGTTTTGTCCCTTTCGACGTTTTGGTATTGGACCTTTTGGCATTCGACGTTTTGTCTTTCGACGTTTTGTCTTTCGACGTACTGTCCTTAAGGCGAAACTGGAACTATTTCCTCACTTTTTGGTTTTTGATTTTTTATAAAATAACGAAGCCATATTTTTAAAATCGGTTTTCGTACACATGTAGAGTAAAGATCAAGGTATCTCCTGATTTTTTTTCGTGGTGGAAAATGTTTTTCGTTTTTGCAGAAACCATTTTTGAATAAAATTTCACAAAAAAATGGTTTCTGCAAAAAATGAAAAACTTTTTCCACCACAAAAAAAAAATCAGAAAATACCTTGATCCATACCCGACATGTGTACGAAAACCGATTTTAAAAATATTGCTTCGTTATTTAATTAAAGCTTAGCTTAGCTTAGACTGACTGCACATATCTATGGTTGCTACTCCGTGATTGACTCGGACCAATGACAGTTGCACAATGAATCAACTGAATAATTGACTGGGAGTGGTCAACATTCTCACTGTGCACGCTTCAGAGGCTCTCTTTAACAGTACAATAACGGCGCCGGCCACGTCCTTGCAGTCAGGTTGGAAGAGTGAAGGAATGTTAATAGCAACCTTTGTTATGTGAAAGTTGGCGTTTACCGCACGTCTCCACCAAAGGCTGCAGGAAGGAGTGATTGTTAGTTAGGAAAGGTATCGTTGGGTCAGGATTCACTTTGATAAGTAATATGACCTTTTGAGGTTGGAGCATGCCGTGCAGACTGCAGTGATGTTGTTCGCTTCACGCGGAAAGCAAACAACCAACCACCCTCGTCAGGTGGTTGCTCAATATTTACTACAAATGAAGCAACAAAATATGCAGACGGAAGTGCTATTGATCGCATCACGCGGAAAGCAAACAATCGGCCACCCACGTCAGGTGATCGTTTAATATTTACCATTGAAGACGCGACAACATATAAAAACTTGTTGTTCACTCCGCGCGGAAAGCAAGCAAACAGCCACACGCGTCAGCTGGACACTCAAGATTTACAACAAAAGGCGTGACAAAACATGCAATCTGATGCGCTATTGCTCGCTTCACGCGGAAAGCAAACAATCGACCACCCACGAAAGGTGATCGCTCAATATTTATAACAATACATACAACAAATATACATGGACAAATACATAGAAAAACAGTATATCGTTAGGAGATTGCACAAAAAATGAAATTCAATAAATAGAGGAAATAATTTGTAAGATGCCATCCCGAACAGTTGCAAAATGGAACAAAAATCCAAGTCGACACTCATGGTGACGAACTATACAAAATCAATGAAAAAGTATTTGAAGAGAGGACATTATATACAGGGGATGGCCAAAATGTTTGGGATAGGTAACTTTTTTTTCTCTCACAAAAAAGTTCAACATGCTATAACTTTTCATAGAGCGCATCAAAAAATCTCAAATTTTGACTGTTTGTCAACCTACTATATGTGCATCATTGGTACAAATTTGGGCTTGATTGAATAATATTTCGCAAAGTTAGAACCGTTCGGGTAAAACACTATTTTTTAAACAACTCATTTTTGAGCTGTCATATCTCGGAGACCAGTGAACCGAATTGAATGAAATTTTGAACGTACACTAACAATATGTGAATGCTTCACAAACTATTAAAACATAGGTACTTTTCAAACGTTGAAAAAAATTATCATGGATTGACACTTTTTGGATTTATCTCGAAAAAATGTAATTTCTTTACATCAATGTCAATAAATTTTAGTGTTGATATACAAGGATTCTCCACTTCTGTTCTCAAATTGTCTCTAATCAGATATATTAGAGCCTATTTAGATTGAAGGAAGAACACATTTAATAATTTTTGTGTGGTATTGTAAATTTGACTTATTTTCCTCTATATGGGTTAAAATTTCAACCCGATATAACTTAATTCGCCGTGAGAAAATATTACATTTTATAACGTCGTATTAAGTATCAATATATTGTTGATAAACGTTAAAAAGTTCATTCAATTCGGTTCACTGGTTTCCGAGATATGACAGTTCAAAAAATAGTTGTCTAAAAAATAGTGATTTACGCGAACGTTAGAACCGTCGCGAAAAATTAATCAATCGAGCCCAAATTTGTACCAATGATGCACACATAATAGGTTGACAAACAGTCAAAATTTGAGATTTTTTGATGCACTCTATGAAAAGTTACAGCATGTTGAATTTTTTTGTGAGAGAAAAAAAGTTGCCTATCCCAAACATTTTGGCCATCCCCTGTATATATATAATATATGAATACAAACTATCACCAAAGGTATAAAATTGAACTATTATAATAATTGATATAGAATCCATAGAAAGAGAATAACAAGGAACAAACTCACCGGATAATCGCCTGCCATTAATCGAACTAAAAATGCGAAAGGAAAAAATAAATCGGAGCACCGAAGGCAACGCGCGCGCAAAATCGGCCTCCAGCTACCGAGCCGTCACTACACACACTGACTCAATTGCTTCGTTATTTAATTAAAAATCAAAAACCAAAAAAAATGAGGAAATGCTTCCAGTTTCGCCTTAAGCTAGTATTAACATATACAGTTAACGTCTAGATCCAGTCATTGCTTATATTTACTTCACGTTGATTTTGAATTGCCTCGGGCAGGAAATTTCTTTTGAATTCCTCTAAATTCCATTTTCTAAAAGAAATCACAACATTTATACATTGATGCCTGGAACGCAAATGATGAACGCATCCATAAGCCAGCTCATCCTAATGATGATTATTTTTTTGCAAAACCCAAGTAACATTTTGAAGATCAATTAGTCTTGTAGAGGATTTGAGAACCGCCATAGAACCTTATACCCTATATTTTTAATTTATGCTAATTTTAGAACCACTTCCAGTTTTTTTTACTCAAAAATGTTACTTGGGATTGTAAAACGGTTCACTGCAGTAGTCTTAAGTTGGAATTATCTGTTACAAACTTGTCAGATTTTCATTATCACGTTTCGTGAGAGTTTCAGAAGGACTTCTGCGGGTTCTTACGGGATTCTAGAGCGTTTCCGTGAGGGTTTCAAAAAATGGTTGAACTTTTTCATTTTCGTGAACTTTTAAATATTTTAGATCTTCACACAGTTTCAAAGGAGTTAGAAGGTGTTCCTGGGGGTTTCAGGAGAGTTACAGAGGGCTTATGAAGCTTCCAATAAAGCTTTGGGGGTTTTCACAGGCGTTATAAGACGTTTAGGGGACTTAAGACGCGTGAGTTTTCAAAGGAATTTCGTCGGGCATTCAGAGGGGTTTCAAAGCATTTTAAGGTGTTCCTGGTGGTTCGTGGGGGTTTCAATAGAATTTTGAATTGGTTTCTGGAGGTTTCAGGGATGTTTTAGAGGGTGTTAAGTGAGCTTCCAAGAGAGTTTCAATGGGATTTGATGACATACCAAGGAGCTGTCAGAGTGGTTTGAAAGGGGCTTCCAGAGAGATTTCAAGGCGTTTCAGCTGGCTCCAGGGCGTTTTGAATCAAATCTGAAACTCCCTGAAATCTCTTGAAATTCCTTGTAACCCCTGGGAATGTCCTTGAAACCCCTTGAAAATCAATGGAACGCTCGTGAATTCCCCGGAACTCTCCTAAAACGCCCCTGAAACCCACTTAAATCCCGTGGAACGCACCTACGACCCCTGAAATCCTCTGGAACCCATAAAACCCCGAGAATTCTCATGAATCTCCATGGAACGCGTCAGAAACCTCTCGAAACCCGCTGAGGCTACTAGGAACACCCGACCCTTGGGATATCCCTAAAACTTTGAACAACCCTAGAACACCTCGGATAACCCCTGAAACCAACTGGAACCCCTTTGAGATCCTATGAAATTCCTACGGCACTCCTGGAGTGTTCCTGAAGCCTTCAAAATCCCACACCCCTGCAACGCCCCTGAAATCCTCGGGAACTCTCTCGAAACGCCCTGAAACTGATATACCTGCAGTTGTTTTTTGTTGGAATGCATGATTAGGTAAATTTAAGTAAAGAAATATATGGCCGCCATGATGTCAGTTTTGGTTATGTCAGTGTCTGGTGATAAAAGCTAAATTTAATAGAACAGCAATGAAAAAATAATTTTGAACAATACAAAAGTGTTTAAGTGACATCCTTTTAGTTCTTGTATATATGGTGTAACATTGAAATTTGAGGGGCCCAGATGCAAAGGAGTGTGAGTGACCATTTTGTCGATTTTGATCTGAGCATATGAAAAGTTCTCCAAATTTCAAGCGTTTAGGAACTTTTTTAAGATGATTTTTACGATGATTAGCATAAATACAATAAATCAATGAAAATTGGGTCGGTTTTGAAACTCCATACATTTTGTATGGGATGAAAAACTTTAAACGTCATTTGCTCGAAAGTAGGTTTTTGTCCCTTACACCCCTTTGCTTCCTACTCCTTCATTTGTGGTCGGCTTTCTAGCAAAGCTGTTTCATAACAGCAATTTATTAAAATTAATATTGATAATTGTGCAGTTTTCGTGTCATCAGCAGTACAAAACTTTCAATCAAAGACAAAGTAATAAACAGAAATTCTTTCAGGGGTTTCATTCAAAATTTTTCTAGACAATCCTTTAGAAATTCCTCCAAAAATTTATCCAAAGATTGCTTTAAGGAAATTTACTATGAATTTCTTCAGAAATTACTTCAGGAATTCAGTTATAAAATATTACTAAATCTTTAATTTCAGAAATCTTAAGTTCTTTCAGAACCTCCGCAAGAGGTTTTTAAAAAAAATCTTCCAATTCACTCAAGAATTTGTACATGGGTTCCTTCTGAAATTCCGTCAGGGATTAATTTTGAAATTCTTCTGGGGATTTTCAACAGGGATACCTTCAGAAATTATTTCAAGGATTCTTTCTTGATCGCTTCCATTGGCATTTTCAGTGAACTTTCCAAAGATTTTTTAAAAAGTTGCTAAAGTTTTTAATGGTAGAAGTCCACCAGACATTTGTTCTGGAATCACTTTAGACTTTAGAGATTCAATTGAAAATTTCCACAGGAGTTTCTTCAGGGATTCATCCAGAAAATCCAGTAGGAATTTTTTCAAAGAAGAAGAAGTGTTTCTTAGGAATTTCCCCAGGACTTACTTGCTTTACAAATATCTTAAGATTTTTTTAGGATCTTTACAAAGATTGTACAAAGATTTCTCAAAGAATACTTTTAGCAACTCTTCAAGAACTTTGCTTAAGGATTTCTTCCAAAAAAATCCTCAATAAACTTTTCTAGGATCAAGAGTTTCTTTAGGTATTTTTCCAGGATGCTCTCTAGAAATTCCCTTCAAGATCTTCCTAAAATTTGTTCAGCTATTACGCTAAAGATTCATTCAAGAGTACTTCCTGAGATTTTTACAGGGATTCTACTGAACATTTCTATAGAAATTTTTACAGGGATTCTTTCAGGAAATTCTTTCAGATTTCTTCTAAAATTCTATCAGGGATTCCGTCAATAATATCTCTAGAGATATCTTTAATTTTTTTTTAGAGATTTATTGGTAAATATAATCAAAGTATTGATTTAAAAGTTGTTCCGTGGAGTTTTTCAGAAATTCCTCTAAAAGTTTTTTTAAAGAATTTTACATAGATTCATTCGGATCCAAGGGTTTCTTCAGGGATTTCTGCAGTATTTTCCATAAACATTTTTTTTTAGAAATAACTCCTCCGGTTCCGTCAGAAATATTTTTTGCGTTTAACAAAAAATTCTGGGAGAATTCTCGAAAAAATCAATGGAAGAATTTCTAAAGCAATTCCGGGATTCCTTCAGGAATCCTTCAAAAACTCTAGCTCTTGCCTTTGGAGATTGCTAGAAGCAATTGTTGGAAATTTCCGGGGGGGATTCAAGAACAAACATTTCTGAAACGATTTCTGAATTTATCTTTGGAGGAATTCTTGGATGAATACCTGGTATAATGCATGAAGAAACTTCTCAAGATACCTCCACAATTCCATAAAAGAAATCATAAGAAATCTCTGGAGGATGTCTGAAAGTAGTTCCAAGGCAAAATAACTTGAGAAATTTTTGGAGGATTTCTTGGAGAAATCTGGTAGAGGAATTTCTAAAAAAAAACTGGAGAATATGCCTGCAGAAATTACAAACAAAGGTACTGGTGGATTTCTTGAAGAAATCCCTCAATAAGTTTCTGAGTGAGGTTTTTCTTAAGGAATTCTTTGAAGGATTCTTCGAAATACCTTTGGAGGTATTCTTAGAATAGTTTCTAGTTAAACTTCTGAAGGAACTAGAACACAAAAATACAAATGTCTGAAGAAAATCGTACAGACACAAACAAAACAATCCTGGTGGAATTCAGGAAAATTTCTGGAAAAAAAAATGAATTTTAGAAAGAATATTCGGAAGAGCGGGTTTTCCACTAGGTATTCATCGAAACAATTTTCAAAAAAAAAATACCATGAAGAATATCAAGGAATAGATTTTGAAGCAATTCCTGCAGGAATTGCTGAGAAAAGTGTTGGAAAATTTCCAGAAAGATTCTCGGAAAAAAAATTAAAAGGCTCCAGATATTAACCTGGAAGAACTTTTTAAGATATTCTTGGAGGAACATCCAGACAAGTATCTTGATAATTCTCTAGAGGAATGGCCTAATATATAGCTGGGAAGATCTCTGAATATGTGAAACAAAATTAACAAAAATTTCTGAATTGCTAGAGGAAAACTCCAGAGGAATGTCTGAAAGAATCTGAGAATCCCTGTTTGTTCTTCCCTAAATTGTATCATTTCAACAAATTCTTTAGAAAATAATATTAGATTGATTGATTGATTTGTCTTTATTATAGAGACTTTCAGCCCTTGGCTGGTTCGTCTCTAATAATATTAGAGAAATTTCAAAGAATTAATAAGTTCAGGAAAAATTGTTGATAAACTCTGAAAGAATCCCTCAAGACATTTCTAGAGAAAAAAAATACAAGGAGCTTCTCTAGGACTTTTTGATGTTTTCGACAATCTCTCCAGGAGTTTATTCAGTGCTCTTTCGGTAGTTCCTTCGGAAAATTCTTCAACAAATGCGGATATTTTTCCTAGATTTTCATAGAAAATCCTTTTGCTGATTTCAGTAAAAAAAAACCCATCGTTAATTCCTCCAGAAATGCCTTCGAGGTTCCTTTAAATTCAGAAATATGTTTTTATTTTTTCATGTTTCTTTATATTTTTTTTCTAAAATTTCTTCAAAAATTACTCTGTCAGTTCGTCCTTTAAACATCTCCTTTAGAAGATGTTGGAGATTTTCCTGAGTTCCTTCGGTAGTTCCTCTAGGAATTCCTGTAAGAATTCCTTGAAGTTGGATCGTTTTGTTCATGTGATCTTCTGGAAATTCCTTTGGGATTGCCGCCAGGAATTATTTTTGAAAATTTTCAGAAGTATTGTGGATTTTTTCCAGGCGTTTTTACGGAGTTCATATGAAAATTTCTTTGGATTTTTTAGGCAGTTTCGCCAGGTGTTTATTTGGAATTTCCTCCAGAGATAATTTTAGAAGTTCTCCTAGCATTTCCAACAACAGTTTAATCGTAAATTCATTCAATAGTTCCTTTGGTAACTTCTTCAGAAGTACTCTTGTTAATTAATCCACAAGCTTCTTAAATTCATTCTTTTATCAAACTGCTCCAGAAGTCTCTTCGGGAATTCTTCCATAAGATAATCTAGAAATGCTACCCATAAGTGACTACGAAAATTCCTCGAGGAGCTCCTTAACTCCTGCTTAAATTCTTATGGCAAATCCTCCGTGAGTTCTTTCGATAACTTCTCCAGAAGTAATTTTGTGAATTTCCTATGAATTCTCAGGAATTCCTTTAGGAGTACACTTGGAAGTATCTCAATTGAATTCTTCGGAAATTTTTTCCAAAAATTACTTTTGAAATTCCCCAGCGAGTATCTTAGATATTCCTCCAAAAGTTTATTAAGTAGCTCTCCTAGCAATTATATTTGGCATTCCATGGAAACCTTTCAGGAAATCTATGGGAAATCTTGTAAAATTCATCTAAAAGTTTCTATATAATATGCCACTGAATTTGCTGCGGAATTTTTTCTTGGAGTTCCTTCGTGCGTTCTTTTGATGTTCCTAAAGGAGCTTCCAAAATTCCTCCGGATATTTCTCCAGCAAATGTGTCGAAAACTCTTCCAAGAAATTATTCAGAAATCTTTCAGAAGAATCTTTTGGCGGATGAGTTTATTCTGGGATTTAAAGATTAATTTCTGCAAAATCCCGAAGGATCTTTTTAGTATTGTAATGGGTGACAGTTCCTTCACAAAACTTTTAGGGAATTCCTTCAAATATTTCTCCAGATGTTATTTCAGATTATACTTCGGTTGATTTTATAGAAGTTCCAATGAGAATTTTTCCAGAACTTCGAAGCAGCTCTTGGAGAAGTTTCCGAATTAACTTCTAAAAAAAAACTTCTAGAGTAACTTCCGATATTCGTTAAGGCATTTGCTCTCCAGGAATATTCAGAGGTTCTCTTCAGGAATCTGGAAAGATTCCTTTCAGGAATCTGGAGAGATTCCTTCCAGCAATCTGAAGAGATTCCTCCAGGAATCTGGAGAGATCCCTTCCTGGAATCTGGAGAGATCCCTTCTATGAATCTGGAGAGATTCCTTCCAGGAATCTGGAGAGATTCCTTCCAGGAATCTGGAGAGATTCCTTCCAGGAATCTGGAGAGATTCCTTCCAGGAATCTGGAGAGATTCCTTCCAGGAATCTGGAGAGATTCCTTCCAGGAATCTGGAGAGATTCCTTCCAGGAATCTGGAGAGATTCCTTCCAGGAATCTGGAGCGATTCCTTCCAGGAATCTGGAGCGATTCCTTCCAGGAATCTGGAGCGATTCCTTCCAGGAATCTGGAGCGATTCCTTCCAGGAATCTGGAGCGATTCCTTCCAGGAATCTGGAGCGATTCCTTCCAGGAATCTGGAGCGATTCCTTCCAGGAATCTGGAGCGATTCCTTCCAGGAATCTGGAGCGATTCCTTCCAGGAATCTGGAGCGATTCCTTCCAGGAATCTGGGGCGATTCCTTCCAGGAATCTGGAGCGATTCCTTCCAGGAATCTGGAGCGATTCCTTCCAGGAATCTGGAGCGATTCCTTCCAGGAATCTGGAGCGATTCCTTCCAGGAATCTGGAGCGATTCCTTCCAGGAATCTGGAGCGATTCCTTCCAGGAATCTGGAGCGATTCCTTCCAGGAATCTGGAGCGATTCCTTCCAGGAATCTGGAGAGATTCCTTCCAGAAATCTGGAGAGGTTCCTTCCAGGAAACTGGGAAGATTCCTTTCAGGAATCTGGGAAGATTCCTTTCAGGAATCTGGGAAGATTCCTTTCAGGAATCTGGAGAGATTCCCTCCAGGAATCTGGAGCGATTCCTTCCAGGAATCGGGAGGGATTTCTTCCTGGAATCTGGAGAGATTCCTTCCAGGAATCTGGAGAGATTCCTTCCAGGAATCTTTAGAGATTCCTTCCAGGAATCTGGAGAGATTCCTTCCAGGAATCTGGAGATTCCTTCCAGGAATCTGGAGAGATTCCTTCCAGGAATCTGGAGTGATTCCTTCCAGGAATCTGGAGTGATTCCTTCCAGGAATCTGGAGTGATTCCTTCCAGGAATCTGGAGTGATTCCTTTCAGGAATCTGGAGAGATTCCTTCCAGGAATCTGGAGAGGTTCCTTCCAGGAATGTGGAGAGATTCCTTCCAGGAATGTGGAGAGATTCCTTCCAGGAATGTGGAGAGATTCCTTCCAGGAATGTGGAGAGATTCCTTCCAGGAATGTGGAGAGATTCCTTCCAGGAATGTGGAGAGATTCCTTCCAGGAATGTGGAGAGATTCCTTCCAGGAATGTGGAGAGATTCCTTCCAGGAATGTGGAGAGATTCCTTCCAGGAATGTGGAGAGATTCCTTCCAGGAATGTGGAGAGATTCCTTCCAGGAATGTGGAGAGATTCCTTCCAGGAATGTGGAGAGATTCCTTCCAGGAATGTGGAGAGATTCCTTCCAGGAATGTGGAGAGATTCCTTCCAGGAATGTGGAGAGATTCCTTCCAGGAATGTGGAGAGATTCCTTCCAGGAATGTGGAGAGATTCCTTCCAGGAATGTGGAGAGATTCCTTCCAGGAATGTGGAGATATTCCTTCCAGGAATGTGGAGAGATTCCTTCCAGGAATGTGGAGAGATTCCTTCCAGGAATGTGGAGAGATTCCTTCCAGGAATGTGGAGAGATTCCTTCCAGGAATGTGGAGAGATTCCCTCCAGGAATCTGGAGAGATTCCTTTCAGGAATCTGGAGAGATTCCTTTCAGGTATCTGGAGAGATTCCTTTCATTAATCTGGAGAGATTCCTTTCAGGAATCTGGAGAGATTCCTTTCAGGAATCTGGAGAGATTCCTTTCAGGAATCCGGAGAGATTCCTTTCATTAATCTAGAGAGAATCCTTTCAGGAATCTGGAAGGATTCCTTTCAGGAATCTGGAGAGATTTCTTTCTGGAATTTGGAGAGATTCCTTCCAGGAATCTGGAGAGATTCCTTCCAGGAACCTTGAAACTTTTTTTCCAGAAATCTGAAGATTCTTCCAGGAATCTGGAGATTCCTGCCAGGAGTCTGGAGCCAGGAATCTGGAGATTCCTTCCAAGAATATGGAGAGATTCCTCTCAGGAATCTGGAGAGATTCCTCTCAGGAATCTTGAGTGATTCGTCCTTAGAATCTGGAGAGATTCCTTTCAAGAGTCTGGAGAAATTCTTTTCAGGAATCTGGAGAAATTCCTTTTGGGAGTCCGGAGTGTTTCCTCTCAGGAATCTACCATCTGTAGTAGCGCATATTGCTTATTATTACCTTGTTTTTACTAACCCCTGTTCATGTTTTTTATCCTTTTCCTAAAACAGACGCTCAGCAGACCCGCTCACCTGGCACGTGGTTACCATCAGTACCAACTCCGGCCCCTCGTCGCTACCGAACATCCTCCACCCAGTCAATGGAGCCAAAAAGAAGCACCCGCACCGGAGCGAACTGGAGCGAACCAGCTGCAGCAGCAGTAGCAACTCCAGCACCGGCAGCTCGGGCACCCTGGAGGAAATCCCCGGCGGTCGGGACATCAAGGTGGTGGTATCGGTGGCACCCCGGACGAAACTGGGCTGTGGGATTTGCAAGGGGCCGGATTGGAAGCCGGGGATCTTCGTGCAGTTTACCAAGGAAGGTGGTGTGGCGCGGGAGGCCGGGCTGCGCCCAGGTGACCAGATCATGTCCTGCAATGGGCGGGAGTTCGCGGACATTACGTTCGCCGAGGCGGTCAGCATTATGAAGGCGTCGCAAGTGTTGGAGCTGGTGGTGCGACCGGGAGCAGGGATCGACATGTTCCCCGGGGAATCTAGTGGGTACAACAGCAGCGCGAGCAGTGTTAACGGCGATCAGAGTCCGTGTTGGGGCGATTCGACAGCGAAGAGGTTGAGCATCGTCCGGGAGGAATCGATCTCGAAGGATCGAAGGTCGGGATTACAGAGGGCGGACAAAGTGGGACCAAAGACGGCGGGAGGTCACCGCCGGAACAATACTACGATTATTGAGTTTTCAGAAAATGGGACGGTGGTGAACAGTTCGCTGATTTCGCAGGATGGGGCCGGCGGGAAGAAGGAGATGGAAAGCAAAGAGGGGAGTAAAAAGTTGGCCGACATATGCTTCGTTTCGAAGCAAAGCGAAACCAAAACGGTCATTGTCGAGGTGCATCGGAGCGCGTCGACGAATTCGATAGCCACGGGCTCCCCAACTTCTTCGTCGAGTGGAGTCAGCACCGTCTCTTCTTCGGGGTCAACTTCGCACATTCCTCCGCCACCACCCCTGTTTGCAGACAAAATCCCACCACCCCCTCCACCGAGCAGTGGCCTCAGCAGCGGCTATTCGACCACCAACAGCGCCAAATCCGGCGGCCTGGGAACGCAGCATCAGCAGCGCAGTCCTTCGTCGGTCAGCTTGGCCGATTCCAGCGCCAGCAGTGGAATCGATTGCGGATCATCGAACAATGGCGGTGGCATTGGCGGGCTGGGTAGTGCAATCTCGGAGGAACTGAAGCGGAGAGCGCAGAAAAAGGGCTCGCTGTTGTCGTCGACGGCGCAGGAACCGGCCGCGGCGCTCACCGAGCTGGAAAATAGGCTGAAAGAAAAACGATTTAGGCCACCGGTGAACTCGGGCAGTGACGCGGCGCGACATTCCGCCCTGATGGACGAGTTCCGGGCGGTGCACAAGCGCATGTTCAAGAATGGGTTCGACAACGCCGAGATCAAGGTGAGTTGGTGACGATGTTACTAGGGAATCGCGCCACTTGGGCGGTGGCTTCTATATTCGTCTGTTTGCTACTATAACTCAGTCAAATTTGAACCAATTGACACAATTATTGGAATGCAGTGAGAAAGGTATAGTATCTAACCGTGTACAACATTTCAAGTCAATTGGTTTAAAATTGACTGAGTTATAGTGGCAAACAGACGAATATAGAATCCACCGCCCAAGTGGCGCGATACCCTACCTCTCTCTTTCTTTTTCCATTGGTGCCAAGCCAAGCATCAATGATTTTCGGGACCATAATGAACCTTTTCAGATAAATGCTAATTAGGTATTGGTAAATTATGATAATTTCACAATTTGGGTTAAACGAAATGTAGAACCGAATACTTACCATCTCAAGAGATTATTAAGAAATGTGGAGAAAGTCCTGCTAGGAATCCGGAGAGATTCTTTCAAGGAAGCTGGAGAGATTCCTCTCAGGAATCTAAAGAAATTCCTCCCAGGATTCTGGAGAGATTCCTGTAATGATTTCAGACTTGTAAAGTTAATTAACAGCCGAGTTTCTACTTTAATTTCTGTATTTTCCACGGATCACACTTTTCCCGATCCAACGCCGTCGGTGACCGTTTCTATTCTCCCTTTCCCTACCGCTCCCTCTCTCTATCTCCCTTGGTTATGTCAACTCTCACTAAAGCCTATCTCGCACGAGGGGTGCGGCACTACATCCCCCTTAACACTTCTTGATGTAATGTGGCATATAGTTGTTAAACCAGACTGGTTCCTTCCTCTTCCGTTTTCCTCCTACAGCAGTATGCGTTTCCTCGGCTTGTTCTTGATTATCACACGTGTGTGGTGAGTCGATGGAAGGAGCAAAGTTCTGGTTACTGAAAGGTTCGCGATTGTTTGATCCTGTGCTGAAGTCGTTAGAGGTTGTTGATTCCGATTTCTCGATCTTCTTCATGTGCGCTGTGTTTCTTCTGAACTCCTTTCCAGTTGCCGTTGATTTGACCGTCACATCTGATCCCTGTTTGCGAAGTACCACAAATTCTTCATTCATGAATGCTGTGCTCAACTTGTTGTCCTTCTTCATCCGTTTAAGTAGCACAGTATCCCCCACAGCAATATCTTTAACAGTCGCCCTTCTTTTCGCGTCACTGTACTCCTTCCCTTTTTCCTTCTGAATTGAATCGCGATCTCTGGTATCCTCATCATCAACCCGAAAATTCGTCAACTGTGGAAGTTTTGTACGTATTTTCCAACCAAACATCAATTCAGCTGGGGAACGACCTGTTGTGGGATGTATTGCAGAACGATAAGTGAGCAGAAATTTTTGAAGTTCCACTCTCCAGTCTTGTCCAAGTTCCTGAGAGATTTGCAAACGCTTGAGAATGGTACGGTTTTGACGCTCTACTTCTCCGTTCATTTGGGGCCAATATGGAACGGTGTTAATAAGCTTGATCCCGTAACTCTGGCAAAACTCAGCAAATTTTTCGCAATCCTCACTTAATTGTGGGGCATTATCAGCAGTGAGAGTAATTGGGACCCCAAAACGGCAAAATATTGTTCGTAACTCGTCGACTGTACATTCTGCTGTAATACTGTTCATCTCGCATACTTCAAAATATCTACTGTAATAGTCTATGACTACCAGTAAGAATTGTCCTTCTGGTAGGGGCCCTAGGAAATCTATTGCGATGTCTTGCCATGGGCCCGATGGTAAATCTCGTCGACTCATCGGCTCTGGAGCATCCGGAGCGGAAACAAGCATACATCCTCGGCATTTTTTGACATGAGCTTCAACATCTGTATCCATCTTAGGCCACCAAACCGATACTCGAAGATGGCTTTTCATCATTCGAGTTCCGGGATGACCCTCGTGAGCTAAAGACAGCACCTTTTCCCGCAGCGATTTAGGAACCACTATGCGATCTCCTCGCATTAGAATGTTTCCAATTTGGCAAAGTTCTTGTGCAATCACACGATACTCTGTTGGAAGCTCAAAAAGGCGACCACATGCAACCTTGCTCAAGAGTTCTTGTATTTCCTCATCCTGCCTGGATATCGCTTCGATTTCTTCCCATCTTACGGCAGCAATGCTCGCAGCGATGTTTGCAATTTCGTTCACGAATAGTTCCTCTGAGTAATCGAAAGGTGTTGGTTCCAACGTAGACAACCGCGACAAGACGTCCACCACATTCTTTTCACCTGCTACGTGTTTAACGGTGTAATCGAAAGCCTGTAGCCGCAGTACCCACCTCTCGATTCTGGCACAAGGTTTCGAGCGTGCTGTGAATAAAAACTCCAAGGCTTTACAGTCTGTGATAAGGACAAATCTTTTACCAAGAAGATACATTTGAAATCTTTCCACGCCCCATACAGCTGCCAGGGCCTCTTTCTCTGTCTGGCAGTACCGTTTTTCCGTTTTAGTAAGAGATTTAGAAGCGAAACATATGACCCGATGCTCTCCGATTTCGTTGGTTTGTACCAGTATAGCTCCCAAAGCAGATGGACTTGCGTCAACTATTACAGACGTCGAGTGATTTGTATTAAAGTACTCCAAACTTGTGGTATTCGTGAGCGCGCTTTTAATGGCATCAAAAGAGGTTTGATGCTCAAGCTTCCATTCAAATTGCGAGTCTTGCTCTGTCAATCGTCGTAGCGGTTCGTCTAGGGCTGCCAAATTATTAATGAACTTGTTCATATAATTTGCGAGCCCTAAGAAACTTTTTACCTCCGATACATTTACCGGTCGTCTGAATGAAACGAGAGCATCGACTTTAGAGGGCGAAGGACGAATTCCATTCGCCGAGATCACGTGACCGATAAACTGAAGCTCGGGAACCCCAATAATACACTTTTCGTGATTTAGAACTACCCCTCGGCCGCGTAGACGCTCATAAACCTTTTTCAAACGAATGTTATGTTGCTCCAAATCGTCGCCTTCTACATAAATGTCGTCCAAATAGCATACCGTACCTGTATCGATAACTTAAATGTGATGTCATTGATAAAAAAAAGTTTGTACCCACTTACCCTCGCATCCGGCCAAAATCTCTTCCATGACTTTCTGGAATATTTCCGGGGCGGAAACTAAACCAAATGGAAGCCTCTTGAATCTGAAGAGGCCCCGGCTAGTGATAAACGTCGTTATGTCACGCGACTCTGGAGCCAGTTCTGTTTGCAAAAATGCATCCCTGATGTCAAGCTTACTACGCACTCTACCTTTCCCAACACGCGCGAGAAGCTCGTCAACTACCGGCATAGGGTAACGTTCGCGCAAAACCGCTTCGTTTACGCGTCTGAGATCCAAACATACGCGTGGCTCACCGTTGGCTTTTCCCACAACGACCAATGGAGAGACCCATGTAGTAGGCCCTGCTTTGACCTAAAATATTGTTACAAAACAGTATGTCAGTAAAATAGTACAATGAAGGAAATTTATTCAACATCCGACACGAATCAACTAATAATCAAAACAATAACTAAACAGGTTATAATGTAATGCTGTTTTATTTAGTTTGTTTGGAATAGTAACATAAGAAAGTCAGTCAATAGAAAAAGAAAGTAATTAATAATCAATCACCTCGATTATGTCCTGCGCCAACAACTGATCCAGTTTACCATTAACTGCAGCCTCATATGGGAGCGGTATGCGTCTTACTGGTTGGAATACGGGTTTGAATGCAGGGTCCATGTGGATCTGCACCTGTACATCCTTTATTTTCCCGAACGGAACGATTTTTCGATCTAGTTGATTCACCTCAATGCCGATTTTCAGGACCCCCAGTGCTTTTGCGGTTTGATCACCCATGATGCAGCGTTGGCCTTCCTGTACGACGAAAAACGTAGCCATTTCGCTCTTGAATCCAATCTCAACTTTGGCGCGAAATGATCCCAAAACATTCAACGGAACCTTGCTTCCGTAGCCTTTTATGATCTCTTGGCAGCCCTTCCGCATATCCTCGACGATGACGCCATGCTGCTTTAGCCTTTCCCATGCTGCTGAGTGGATCAAGTTCACATCGGACCCAGAGTCCACCAACAGATCGAGCATCACTCCACCGACGATACATTCAAGAACATTCGATTCATTCCCAAAATGGAAACAGTAATAGGGCTTCTGATGCGAATCTAACTGGGCCGGTGTGTCCGAAGAGGGTCCGCTGTTAAGCTGCTGCTCACTCTTCTCGACCAAACGCACTCTTTTCGCTCCTGAAGTTGTTGATCTGGATGTGAATCGTGTTCGGCATACAGCCTCGAAATGGCCCGCTTTTTTACAACGCCGACATGTTTGATTTCGAGCCTTGCATTCCTTAGATGACGATATGTGCCCTCTTGTACCGCAGTTGAAACAGGTGATTTCCCGGTTACCTTGGAACTTGCGGTTGGGTCCAGGGATTCTATTTAGGTCCTTTCGGGCCTCTACCCGGAACACCTTGTCTGACACTAACTCCTTGGTGTTGAGCGAAGTCAAATCGCTGACTTGTTGTTCCACGCCTTCCAACATGGCCCCCATGCCTTCGACTTCCGCCAATGAAACATCTTTCTGCAGAATCCTGCGCCGCAGCTCCTCCGAAGCGCAACCTTCTACGATAACATCCAGCACGAAAATCTCTGTCAGTACTTTACGTACATCAACAGTGTACTTTTCCAGTCCGCAATCCGCTAATTGTTGCCTGCTTCGGAGCACAAAATGGGCAAATCTCTCGTTCTTCTCCTGACGAATTTTCCTCAAACGACATCGCTCCAGAATGTACTGTCGCCCAGGCTCGAAAAAATCATCCAGCTTGGAAACTGCTACGTCATACCAGTTTGGTTTGGTAGAGATCAACGGTAGCTTGTCGACGTCAGGTAGGCTTTCATACACTTGTTGAAGCTGCTTGCCACCGAAATGCAATAATTTCGCACGCATTTTTTTCTGGTCAGTGATGTCGTAGGCCTCGAAATAGATTTCCAGAGCCGACTTCCAACTTTTCCATTCCTTCGCAAGTTGATTTTTTCCAATCTCTTCACAGCGGAACGGTGGAATCGGCCGGGCTTCGTCAATCTGCAAAATATAGTAAAAGTAAACAAATGATCAAGATGCCAAAAACACTCATGTTTTGCTTGATCAGTAACATTTTTTTTTTGTCTTCAGTATCAGCACAAACGAAGGTCTGCTATGACGGTAGTACCGTATAGTACACACACAACAAAATGTTCCTCAGAACGCCTCACATACTTCTCAAAGTAATATCATCCTCGGATGTCATTCTTACTCCTCAGAGTATCCTGTCGATCGACGTCTGCCGGAGAGATTCCCTTCAAGAATCTGGAGAGATTCCCTTCAGGAATCTTGAGAGATTCTTTTCAGGAATCTGGAGAGATTCCCTACAGGAATCTGGAGAGATTCCCTTCAGGAATCTGGAGGCATTTTCTCCAAGAATCTGGAGAGATTTCCTCCAGGGATCTGGAGAGATTTTCCCCCGGAATCTGGGGAGATTCCACCCCAGAATCTAGAGAGATTCCATTCCAGAATCTGGAGCGATTTCTCCCCGTAATTTTCGGAATCTGGAGAGATTCCTCTTCAGAATCTGGAGAGAATCTTCTCCAGAATCTGGATGTTTTCCGGAATCGGGAGATTCCTTTCCGGAATCTGGGAAAATTCCTCTCCGGAATCTAGAGAGATTCCTCTTGTGAATTTGGAGAGACTCATCCCCGGAATATGGAGAGATTCCTCTCCGGAATCTGCAGAGATTCCTCTTCGGAATCTGGAGAGATTCCTCTCCGGAATATTAAGAGATTCCTCCCAGGAATTCGGAGAGATTAATCTCCGAAATCTGGACAGACTTTTCTCCGAAATCTGGAGAGATGCCACTCTGGAATATGGAGAGGTTCCACTCTGGAAAGTGGAGAGATTCCTCTCCGGAATATGAAGAGATTTCTCACAGGAATTCGGAGAGATTCTTCCCAGGAATCTGGAGAGATTCCTCCCAGAAATCCGGAGAGAATATTTACAATCTCTCTGGGTTCTTGGAAGGAATCTGCCCACGTTCCTGAAAGAAATCTCTTTGGATATCTGGAAGGAATCTCTCCAGATTCCGGGGACGAATCTCTCAAGATTCCGATGAGCAATATATCCAGATTCCGGAAAGCAATCTCTCCAGATTCCGGAGAGGAATCTCCCAAGATTCCGAGGCGGAATCTTCCCAGATCCCTGAGTCGAATCTCCTCAGATTCTAGAGAGGAGTTTTCCCTGATTCCGGATCGGAATCTCCCCAGATTCCAGAGAGGAATCTCCACAGATTCCAAAGAGGAATCTCTCCAGATTTCGGAGACAAGTCTGTCCAGATTTCGGAGATTAGTCTCTCCAGATTCCGGAGAGGAAGCTCTCCAGATTCCGTAGAGGAATCTCTCCAGATTCCGGAGAGGAATCTCTCCAGATTCTGTAGAGGATTCTCTCCATACTCCGGAGAGGAATCTCTCCATACTCCGGAGAGGAATCTCTCCAGATTTCGGGGTATAATCTCCACAGATTCCGGAGAGTAATCTTTCTTGATTCCGGAGAGGAATCTCTCCAGATTCCATAGAGGAACATCTCCAGATTCCAGAGAGGAATCTCACCAGATTCCGGAGAGAAATGTCTCTAGATTTCGGAGAGGAATGTCTCCAGATTCTGGAGAGGAAAATCTCCAGATTCGGGAGAGGAAACTCTCCAGATTCCGGAGAGTAATCTCTCCACATTCCGGAGAGGAATATCTCCAGATTTCGGAGAGGAATCTTGCCAGATTTCAGAGAGGAATCTTTCCAGGTTCCGGAGAGGAATATCTCCAGATTTCGCAGAGGAATATCTCCAGATTCCGCAGAGGAATCTCTCCATACTCCGGAGAGGAATCTCTCCATACTCCGGAGAGGAATCTCTCCATACTCCGGAGAGGAATCTCCCAAGATTCCGAGGCGGAATCTTCCCAGATCCCTGAGTCGAATCTCCCCAGATTCCGGAGAGGAGTTTTCCCTGATTCCAGATCGGAATCTCCCCAGATTCCAGAGAGGAATCTCCCCAGATTCCAGAGAGGAATCTCTCCAGATTTCGGAGACAAGTCTGTCCAGATTTCGGAGATTAATCTCTCCAGATTCCGGAGAGGAAGCTCTCCAGATTCCGTAGAGGAATCTCTCCAGATTCCGGAGAGGAATCTCTCCAGATTCTGTAGGGGAATCTCTCCATACTCCGAAGAGGAATCTCTCCAGATTTCAAGGTATAATCTCCACAGATTCCGGAGAGTAATCTTTCTTGATTCCGGAGAGGAATCTCTCCAGATTCCATAGAGGAATGTCTCCAGATTCCGGAGAGGAATCCATTGGCGTATCTAGGATTTTTTCCCAGGGGGTGCCTAGGGGGTGCCAGTTTCAGTGGCTTCTAGGTTATTTTGCTTTGTTTTTGTAAAAGGAAGTACCGATCCTCCCTCAATTTTTTAGTATAATGATATACTGCATCGCGGAAAAAAATAGAACGTAAATTTAAACGCGCTATATTTCAAAGAACAGTTTTTTTTTGGAAAATCCAAACCGTTGTACTGATGTGAGGTTTGGAAACTTGATAACTTGATTGCGTATAATACATGGAATTTGTATTTTAGAAATTGTTTTGCAATTTATTTCAATTAAGACTTTTGCAAATCTCTCAGAAATTCCTTTGGATTTGGCAAATTTCTTCGGAAATATCTTTGGATCCCCTTCGGCAATTTCTTTAAGAATTTATTTGATAATATGTTTAGAAATTGACACTTAACACCTTTCACGCATCTTTTGAAAATTTTATCATCAATAACTTTGAAAATTTATTCGGAAATTCTTTTATATATCGCTCCAATAATTGTAATGAAAATTCTTTAGAAATTTTCTTCTGTAATTATTTAAGGAATTCCTGCAGCAGATAGTTTTGGAATACCTTCGGCAATCCCGATATTACTTGCATTGAAAATTTATTTGAGAATTTTATCAGCAATTTCCTTGGAAATTTTGGTAACTTCGATTATTACTATGGGAACTTCTTCGGTAATTCATTTGGAAATTGATTCGACAACTTCCTTAAAGATTTCCTTCGAAAATTTATTTGAAAAAAAAAAATCTTTGGTGGTTCTTTAAAAATTCTGTCACGGTGATACTACGACAATTACTTCTGGAATTCTTTCAAAATTTTATTCAGGAACTCCTTTGATGATTTCGGAAAATTCTCTGAGGATTTATTAGAAATTTTTTGTGAATGTTTGTGAAAATTTTTTCAGAATATATTTCGGCAATTTATTTTGAGATTGCATTTAGCCAATTAAAAAAAGAAATCCTTGATGTTTTCTTTAGGAATACCACCGGTAATGAATTCCTTTGCAACTACTTTGAAAGATTTTTTTATCTGTATTAGGGTAATTGATCCGATCATGGAGGAGTTAAGCACTGGGTTCATGCTTAAACCACAATTGTATCGCCCCAAGCAAACTTTTTACATGGATTGAGTTGAAAATAATAAAATCTATCCTTTATCTACGAGAAAATAACGAAATATTGCCACTTTGAGTTTGTTATGAGCACTTTATTCGTTTTTATCTGAAAGAACATTGTGTTACTAATGTTGCGGTATGTGTTCCTAATGTTGCGGTATTTTGTTCCTATTGTTGAGGTATCCCATTGAAATCATATGGGATACCGAAACATTAGGAACACTATCGCAACAATAGGAACACAGCAGCAAACACATTTAGGAAAATATTTTTTTTAATAGGTTTTTGGGCAAATCTTAAGCAAACAAATGGTGCAATCTCATAATTTAAGCACAATACATTAATTAAAATATCTGTTGGTAACATTTCAGTCGATAAAGTGCTCAATTGCCATTACCGCAACATTAGGTACTACCACAACGATGGGAACAATTACCCTACGGAATTTTTAGCCCTAGGCTAGATGGACTAGATCACGCCCGAAACCGGTCGACGTTAAGGTAATTTTAATCTTTTCTTGACGATTGTAAGAACGATAAGTGTTATGTCTTGTCTCATGTCGCGTCTCGTGTGTGCCGTGAAGTTCTTACGTTAGCATAAACTGTAAAAGTTAATAATTCCTTCAGCATGTTTTTTTTTTAATTCTTTATGATTTAATTCTAGTTATGCCTATTGCTTCCGAAAATTGCTTAATTGAAAAATCAGAAATTCTGAACTGGGCTTGCTTGAAGAAAATCCTATGAAATTCATGGAAAACTTCCCGACAAATCCCAAAAGAAATTACTGGAAAAATTTCCATCAAAATACCTTAGAACTTTCGAAGTTGTGGAGTGAACCTGGTGTGATGGTTAGATCACTTGACTATCACGCCGAGGACCTGGGATCGAATCCCACTCACAAAACAATGTGAGTTCTTCCTTCGGAAGGGAAGTAAAGCGTGGGTCCCGAGATGAACTCTTCGTTTTTGGACGTGTACGAACAACGTACGAAAATCAACGCAGTCAGTCGGACATTGTCCTGTAGATGGGCTAGATCACGCCCGAATCCGGCAATTTTAATCTTTTCTTGATGATTGTAGGAACGATAAGTGTCTTGTCTCATGTCGCATACCGTGTGTGATGCTGAAGGAACTTGCAAAGAAATGGCCATACTGTGGTCTAGCAAACACGGAGTCGTGGGTTCGAATCCCACCCATCTATCAATTTGTCAATTAGCTATAATCTGTTGCTTCTAATTAATTATAAGTTTTTCCCGTGCTTCCCTAAAGAATTTCACTATAGATTTTTCTAGTAATTCTTCCTGGAATTTCTCTGGAAATTCCAACTATTCTCGAAATTCGTTTAGGGAATCCTCTAGAGATTTATATTGGAATTTCTTCAGCTGGAATTCCTTGAAGAAGACCAAGAGGAGTTCCAGGAGTAATATCATGATTAATTTCTAGACCAATCCTTTATTAACTCTAGAGGATCTCCTGGATGAGTCTTGAGAAAAATCCTTGGAAGAATCAAATGCATTTCTGAAAGTATCCAAGGAAAATTGCCTAGAAGAATCCCAGCAAGAATACCAGAAGAAATTCCTAGAGGGATTCCTGCAGGTATCACAATAAGAATTTCTGGAGGAGACCTAGGAGGCATTGCTGACACATTAGATGCAGCAGGAATCGCTTATGGAACCCCAGGAGGAGTTCCTGGATGAAAGTCAAGAGAAATTCCTGGAGGAATCCAATGATAAATATTTAGAGAAATCCCAGGAAAAAAATCCTTTAAGATTTCCAGGAAGAAACACTGAAAGCAATGCTCCTATTAAGATTGCCTTGAATAATACCAGCAAGTTTTCGGAGGAATCCCTGGAGAAATTCTTAGAAGAATCCCCAGAAGAACTCTGTGAGGTATTTCAGTAAGTATTTCAGGAGGAGTCCTAGGAGGAATTGCTGGAAGAACCACAGCAGGAATATCTTGAGAAATTCAGCTGAAATTTTTGGAGGAAGAGCATGAGAAGCTTATGAGAGAATCCTTCGTTAAAAATTCCTGGAGGAATCACCGGAGAGCTGCTGAAGAAATCACAGGAAAAATCTCAAGAGGTATTATTTGCAGCATTCTGGGATGTATCATTGTAGAAATCTCAGCATAAATCCTAGAAGTAATTGCTGGAGGAAACTACACAGAAAATGCCTGGGAGAATCCAAAGAAAAAATCCTTGGAATACCTAGAGAAGTCCCTGCAAGAACCGGTAAAGGTATTTTGAAAGAATTTATAACGAAGGCCCTGATTGAATCGCAGAAGGAATTTCTGAAGGAATCTCAGGAAGATTTTCCGGAAGAATTTCAGCCATAATGCTAGGATAAATTCGTATAGGAATCACTAGAAGAATTTCTGGACGTATTCTAGTAAGAATTTATGGAGGAATTGCTGGAAGAACCGCAGGAAAACTTGTTTGAGGCATCCTTGAAGGAAGGCCAAAAGGAGTTTATGCAGGAATTTCTGGAGGAATCGTTGGATAAAATCTCTGAAGGAATTCCTGGATGAGTGCTTGGAGAAATCCGTGGTAGAAGAATCAAAGAAATTTCTGCAAGAATTCCAGGAAATTTGCCTGGAAAGATACCAGCAAAAAAGCCAGGAGAAAGCTCTAGAAGAATCCGTAGCATAATTTCTAAATTTCCACAGTTAGAATTTCTGGAGGAATTCTTAGCTGGAATATCTGGAGGAATTCTTAGAATCAGGAATACCGGGGGTATCCTAAAATAAATTCCCCTAAAAATGCCTGGAGGATGCCTGGAAATCTCCAGAGGATTTCCCGAAAGTATTGCAGCAAGTAAGTATGTCAGGAAAATTCCCTAGAAGTATTTCTAATGGGGATTGCTTGAAGAATTCCAGCTGGAATTCATGGAGGAAGGGCAATAGAAGTTCTTGGAGAAATCTTCTGTGGAATTTCTGGAAGAAACTCTGGACGAAGTCCTGGATAAATCCTTGAAGAAATCTCTGGAAGAATCACCGAAGGGATTTTTAGAAAAATCCAAGGGAGATTTTCCGGAAGAATTTCTAGAACTTCCCTAGTAGAATACCTGGAGGTACCATATTGAGAATTTTTGGAGGAGTTCTAAGAGAAATTGCTGCAAGAATCGCAGCAGGAGTTGCTTGAGGAATCCAAGCTACAATTCCCGGAGGAAGGCCAATATAAGCTTCTGGAGGAATTCCATGAGAAATTTCTGGAAGAATCTCTGAATAAAATCTCTGAAGGAATTCCTGAAAGAATCACCGAAGAAACTTCTGAAAGGATCCCAGGAAGATTGTCTTGAATAATCCCGCCAGGAATTCCTGAAGGAATCCCAATAGAACTTTTTAGAGGAATCCCTAGAAGAATTCCGAGAATTTCCTAAGAAATCCTAGGAGAAAATGCTGGACCAATCTCTGCAGAAATTTCTAGTATGTACAGGGGGTGGCCAAAATGTTTGGGATAGGCAACTTTTTTTTCTCTCACAATAAAGTTCAACATGGATTGTTTAATCTACCTTCCGATGCAGGAAGTAAATCAAATTTCATAAATACAAGCACGTTATAATCGAAAGAGAGGTGACTTAAATAGAGCCTCTCATCTGCACTTAGGACCTATAGAAATGTTTGGCCTGAACATCCTAAACGCTAAAACGTACAAGTATTTAAGTAATTCTGGGTGTGCTTAAGTTTTGTTGAAATGTGCCATTAATAAATATTAGAATTTTTTTTTTATTCTTAATCACTTAACCTAATTTTACAGCTCTATTGTCCACTAGAGCACTACGTGAGCGATTACCGTTGACAGCTGCACTTACACTTTGTTCAGCGCCTAGATGTATTCTATTATATTCTACTATATCCAACTGGTTGCCTTCGTGCTGCTTTCACTGTTCTACTCTATTCATAGTAGAATGAAGAGCACGAGGATGTGGATGGGTTGCTGTTGTTCCTTCACCAGTCCGATTGGTGGTCCATTATGAGTTGCATTTCGTCGATGTCCAGGAATCCGGGTCTGTTTGAGCCGTTGGCTCAGAAGGGGGTCAGTGTCAGCCGCTCTCAGGGGGAAGAGCAACTGACGAAAAATTGCAAGTGCCGGGGCTGGGATTCAAACCCATGACCATCCGCATATGAAGAGAACGTAATATTAGAATTATTGTGTTAAGTTTTAAATTTTAGGCATCTGTCAAGAAAAGATTCTAGGGGGTGCCAAATTTGTTCTAGGGGGTGCCAGGCACCCCTGGAACCCCCCTAGCTACGCCAATGGAGGAATCTCACCAGATTCCGGAGAGAAATGTCTCTAGATTTCGGAGAGGAATGTCTCCAGATTCTGGAGAGGGAAATCTCCAGATTCCGGAGAGGAATCTCTCCAGATTCCGGAGAGGAATCTCTCCAGATTGCGGAGACGAATCTCCAGATTCCGGAGAGGAATCCCTCCAGATTCTGGAGAGGAATTCCCCTAGATTCCAGAGAGGAATCTCTCCAGATTTCGGGGAGGAATCTCTCCGAATTCCAAAGAGGAATCTCTCCAGATTTCGAAGAGGAATCACTCCAGATTCCGGAGAGGAATCACTCCAGATTCCGGAGAGGAATCTCTCCAGTTTTCGGAGAGAAATATCTCCAGATTCCGGAGAGGAATCTCTTCAGATTCCGGAGAGGAATCTCTCCAGATTTCGAAGAGGAATCTCTCCTGATTCCGGAGAGGAATTTCTCCAGATTCCGTAGAGGAATCGCTCCAGATATCGGAGAGGAATCTCTCCAAATTCCGAAGAGGAATCTCTCTGAATTTCGAAGACAACTCTCTCCGAATTCCGAAGAGGAATCTCTCCGAATTCCGGAGAGGAATCTCTCCAAATTCCGAAGAATTCTCTCCAGACTCTGTAGAGGAATCTCTTCAGTTTCCCGGAAGGAATCTCTCCAGATTCCTTGGAAGAATCTCTTCAGCTATTCTCTCTAAAATATCTTCCTGGATCTCTCTTGGCTTTTTCAGTAACTTACTCAGCTTAACAGCTTTTTTGTGCCTTAACTTTTCTGCGGCATTCTAATCAGATGAAGATCACTTTAAATCATTTTGTCCGAATCCCAACTATCTAATCCACTTTTTCCTCCCACAGAAAGCACCTTCCAAAGATAAGTTACCGATCGAAGTCAGACCACCGGGAGCAACAACCACAAGCTCCGGAAGCACGTCTTCTAGCAACAGCTGCACCCAAGGAGGAAAGGGAACCATGGGCCGGGTGGCAGCATCCGAACTGGCCAAAGCCAACGGCGACATCGCCGAGCTGGAATCGATAGAATCCTTCCAACTTACGAGCCCCACCCCTACTCCGGTCCGGCCCCCGTCGTACTACTTTTGTCCGCAGAACACCGGTCCACCCACCATGAAGAAGTCCCAGAAACCGATCGCAGTTACCATCAGCGAGTACATTGGCGTCGGTGGCAACGATGAAATTGCTCCCGATCTACCGAAGAAGATCGGAAACCTGAAATACGAGCTAGAGAAGACCCTGTCGCTGTCTAATTTGAGGCAGCGGAGTGAGTCCCGTGAGGATCTTGTGGAGCGGATCCAGATCGGGTCGCAGCTGGATCAAGGAACGAGATTGAGCAGAAGTTCGTCGGCCGTTACGACGGTGTCCAATGGCAACCGGATAACGATTGCTATTTCCAATGGCGCTGAAAAGAAGTAGGCGTTGACGGTTTGAGAGGATCTTTTTGAATGTTTGTCTTATTTTGTTTTTGCATGTGTATGTGTTGCGTGCTAAGTTGTGAGTAACGTGTACGGATTTTCCGTACATTATTTTTTAGTTTTGTAAGGCTAAGGATTGAATCTTTCGTTTTGTCGATGTTGAGATTATTGGAACGGTGAAGCTTGTCACATGTAACTACATGTTTCTTCCGGATATGTTTTGTCAGAACAGTGTATAGATAGACGATATATGTATTGGTTAAGACTATATTTACGGTAACTCGTACTTTGCACGGCAAAGTAAGTCGCGCGTTTTGTGTAATAATCTACATGTGAAAAAAATATGCTCAAAACCATGATTATATTGTAAGAGATGCCTGTATTTATACTTGTTTATATACCTTCTAACTAATAATAGCAAATTTTGTTCTTGCAATGGAAAGGAAAGAAAGCTTTACCGTCTCAAAGCTCTCTTGTACGCAATTGTTCTTGCATGCAAGTGATCGCCATCAAAGAATAGGTGTGGAATTGGTTGCATTTGCAGAGTTTGATGTTTTGAAAACTCCCGGCCAACTTGATCTAATTTAGGTAATTAGTATTTTTTAGCTGAAACTTATTTTAAGCTGGTAAATTCAATAATTTTTGTTGACTTTTGACTGTGGGTTTTGGACTCTGATTTTGGAAGAACATTGAGTACTTGAATCGCAACACGACTGTTAAATTAAAAGTGTTAATCTGTGCTATATTCCAATATCCGAAAGATGGTGGCGTGTCGATCGATGACCAATACTGATGTTGCAACATCACCAGGGTGATGAATACCTCTGACATCACTCACCGTTTTGCAGAGCTAGAATTTTCAGCATGTTTGGGGTTGATTTTTTACAAAACTTTTTATGATTTAGCTTGGATGATTGTTCGCAGTGAACATTGAATGGTGATGAATTGTATGATCACACTGGCAGTGGAAACCATAAACCAAATGCACGCTGCAACCGCAGGAAAAATCCCACGTTTATGACGTTCCGAACTTTCACCAATAGGTGGCGCCTCAAATTGGCCACCACGTGGCGTCACAAACATGTGCGGCTTGCCACGGTTGTGTAGAAATAGCGTAGGTAATTGAATATATCAACCAATGAAATTGTCATAGCATCAGTCAGTAGTCAGTAGTGTACGGACCCAATGATGTGGAATCGGATTCGAAATGGTTCACATTCCGCGCCTATTTAATCCACGCATTGCGGTGATGGCGAAAGTGGTGGTTTGTCGCCTAACTGAGCCCATCCATCCGTTGTCAATCCGAAATCCGAAGGGAAAAGAGCTGCTTTGATGTGCTGTGCCATGCCAGGTGAATTCACGTGCGAGGATTTGATTCGGATGGATGAGGGAAATAATTTTGATTGAGCATCGATGTGACACTAATCAATTGGAGCTCTGCATTATTTCGCTCGGTATGAGTAAATTAAATTTAAGTGGGGATTACTTTGGCACGTTTGGTATTTCCAATTTAGGTGATTATTTAATGTGGATACACTTATGAATGTAATTTTAAGCTACATGGAGTTCATTTGTAACAGCAGAAGGGGGAGCCAACAGCTGCTGATTAATCTCTCGTAGCCATACGGGGACAAGGTAACTCAAAATCAATGAAATTCGGAAAATAATGACGCTGTAGCATATTACCTTTCTTCAATAAACATTGTTCCTAATAGTGTTTACCTTTATAATTACAAAGCCTTGGAATCAAGAAAACAGCACACCTTTAGTAGTTGATGGGCTCTTTTACGTGGCAATCGAGACGATATGACGTAGATATGATAACTGGCGACGAGGATACCGGACAACTAAGGCCTGAAGTTCACAGGGTCAATTATTTACCCCTAGTACATAATTCGTTTGAGTAATATTTGCATATGAAATCTTAATAACCTTTGAATATGTCACTTATCTCTGAAGGCTGGGATAAATGCGAAAAGTAATCATTCTATATGCCGTGGTAGCTATTTATGTGATTAAAATTATACTTATTAAATTAGATATGTTCTGAATTTTCAAAAAGAAGAATCTCGAGCTGTTCGCCCTTTAGATGTTACCGAATCGAAACGGGTAAGCTGGCCAAAGAACGGCGGAGATGGAAAGATGCCCTTGACTGTTATTTCGAAGCCTACGACATTACCGACCAGAGAGTGAAACGCGCAAAGCTGCTGCACCTGGGTGGATCCGCACTTGAAACGATATTCAGAAACCGGAGATACCGAACACGTACCTTTGGTTGCATTGGATTATTGGACCCAAGGTGTTAAGACATGACCATCGATCAGCTGGATGAATTCTTCGAATCGCGTAACCAGAACACCTCTGAGCTTCGAAAGCTTCGTCAAATGAAACAGCAAGCAAACGAAAGGTTTGCTGATTAGGGCCTGTCCATGAACTACGTTGACTTGGAAGGGGGAAGGGGGATCTGGCCAAAGTCTACGGTCCATACAATTTTTTTTTGTTTGGATGAAAGTCTACGGTGGGCAGAAATTGAATCCACGTAATTTATGGTCAGCGCCTTATGTGATTCGCTTGAAGCAGTACCCAAGTAACCACGCTGTTGAAGCTGTTTGTATTACATACATAACGCACATATATTGACATGCATTGCATTGAAAAATCTTATGCGCCATACAACAACATTTAGGTTTTCATACAAAAAATCTTACAAGGGGGCAGGGGGTGTCGAAAAATCGAATAAATTCCCTTACGTAATAAATGGACAGCCCCTGGTAAAATCGTAAGTTAACAATAATAAGGCTATCCATGGCAACTTACCTTGATGGGGGTGACAGCTAAAAGTGAAAGCAAGGTGTAAACACAACTTAACAAAGTATCGTCAAGTGTCGTCGGTGCTTAACAAATTCCTTTGTGTTCAACTGTCACCCCGATCATCGGATGTCAAAAGAACATGGTAAACAAAAGAAATCAGCTGATCGCATCTGTCTCATGGATAGCCTTATGGCGCCATTATACAGGGTGGTAGGATCGTGAGTGCAAACTTTTTAAAGGGTGATAGAGGACCATAAATGGTGAAAAAAATTGTCCTACGCATTTGGTCAAATCTCAACCGTTACGTAGTGATTGAACTTTCCATGTTTTTGATTATTATTGCCTTTACTGGCTATAACTTTAAAATGATCAAACTTATCGCAGTTTTTACACCCTTTTTCGAAAGATTATTGAATTTTCTATCAAATGGCATCTTTGAATCGATTGGTTCAGTTAAATAACTAAGTTTTCTAGAGCAAATATTCCAAAAGTAGTGTGTTTTAATTTGTTTTTGTCAATTATCTTAGAAAAATGCGTAATAAACTAAAATTCTCTCTTAGGCAAAGTTATGGCCCCTGTTTTACTCTACAATTCGTTCTTTGACATCAAATGTCTAGCTCTTATCGTTTTATTGCAATTTTGATTTAAATGTGCGGCACAGTTCGCAAGAGTGTTTACCTTGACAGTTGTAATTTTATTATCTGAAATGCGATGTTTAAATCAAAATTGCAAGAAAACGATAAGAGATAGAAGTTTGATGTCAAAGAAAAAATTGTAGAGTGATACAGGGGCCACAACTTTGCCTAAGAAAGAATTTTGATTTATTACGCATTTTTCAAAGATAATTGACAAAAACAAATTAAAACACACTACTTCTGTGCTATTTGCTCTAAAAAACTTGTTATTTAACTTAACCAATCGATTCAAAGATGTCGTTCGATAGAAAATGCAATGATCTTTGGAAAAAGGGTAAACAAAATACAATAAATTTGATCATTTTAAATTTATAGCCTCTTAAGGCAATAATAGTCAAAAACATGGAAAGTTCAATAACTATGTAACGATTTGATAATAAGCGTAGAATAATTTTTTTCACTATTTATGGTCCTCTATCACCCTTTGAAAAGTTTGCACTCATGAACCTAACACCCTGTATATGCTATACGTACAGCTTCAACAGCGTGGTTACTTGGGTAACCATTGGAATGTATTTCGAAAGATACGGCACGGAATTGGCTCAAATTTTGACCAACATTTATCTTACGGACGCCGTTGTCGAGGGATGCAAATCGAATGAAGTGCAGAAATCGATTTTGCTGAAGGATCTGCCCTTTCCGGAGATAGAAATACTCGGTGTATCGCAGGAGAGCGTCGAAATGCAGGTGGAAGAAATAGTGGAAGGCCAACGACCGGGAAAATGTACAGAGTGACAGAACAGAGAGCTGATCGTCGTAAAAACCAGAGAAAATAGGTAGAGAAGCGAAGAGTGAGCAGCCGTCTGAACGGCAACGGAAGGGACCAGCAGGAGCACAGGTAGTTATGGTTCAGCTACCTGTTGTGGACGTAAACGAAGTCCGCGAAAGTATGGAGAATCAAGGTAGGTTGTGTAATAAACGAGTATTTGATCACACAAAGTGAACGACGGGAAAGTCGGATTGACCGAATAGAAACAATAGCAGCAGGCAGCGGGTAGAGGAAGAGACGGCTATGCCAAGGCCAAACCTTCGAAGGTGGAAGACATCATCATACTTCGACGAAGGAGTATTTAAGGAGGCGCTCCGCCGGGAACGAAGCCTACTTGGTTTCGACGGCGACGAGCTAGCGATGCTCTTACGTGCGTGCGATGCGACCATGCTTTAGGAAGTCCATCCCAGAAATGGGAGACCACCGGCTTACTGGTGGACTCAAGCAATTGCGGACCTGCGCCGCGCCTGCCTTCGGGCTACGAGGCAGATGCAGCAAGCATGGACTGAGCAAGAGGGACGTGGAGATCAAGATAAGGGCAAGTAAAAAGGGCCTGCTATGAGAGTTTGAGTTCCAATGCATGTCCGTACCCTTGTATGTTCGCTTATCCTATACATTCATGCCTTTTTGTGGAGAGTCGTCTTCCTAAATTCTCCTCCTGCTTGGATGAATCATCCTCTGCCTGAGTATTGGGTGAATGCAATACCATAAACGACCCTAAAGATCTCTATCCCGCTGAGTCAGCAATTTTCGTCATTCTTGGCGTCATTGATGAGGTGCGGAGATGGCAAAATCTTTCAGCGTAAGAACGACCCAGATCCGGACGGAGTTCCCTGAAAAGTAGCTATTTCAGAGGCTTCCGGTATATTCTGGTCTGCCATGTAGTAGTCTTTGGAGGTCTACGGTCAATCGATCGAAGAAGTGGAATTGACTGCTGCCCACTCGATCGCAGTTGTGGAGGAGTTGATGCGCTTCAGGAAACTGAAATTGGCTCTCCAAAAGGTGGTGGTTGGAGCAGCAAGCTTTAATCAGTGTAGGCGGTTGCACTATCACTTCGAAGCGCTCCGTTAAAGTTTTGGGGGTGGTGATGATCGACGATAAAGCTTTCTTTCGGTAGCCACGTAGATTATGCCTAGAAGAAAGCCTCCACAGCTATAGTGGCACTGTCCCGGATGATATCCAATAGCTCTGTGGTGTATGTCAGCAAGCACAAGCTTCTGGCTATCGCCTATTCAATACATAAATGGGGATGGTGTCTTGGGCGCACACTTCCTGGACCTCCCCGTCTGATGAGTAGATTTCCCAGACAACCAGTCATCGTATAAGATGTTGTATAAGATGTCAAAGTGGAGGCGATATGCGTACATTTTACATGCACTTAAATGGAGGCATGCACGCATATGCGCTCCACTTTATCATCTATGCAACATCTTATACGATGACTGGTTGCCTGGGTTGCTTAGAGAAGAAAAAAAGAGCAATGTTGAAGAGTAGGCATAGGCACCTTAACGCAGTCCCCGGCGAAAACAGGTAATCAGATTTTCTGGGTCCGTCCTGATCGGCTCATCTCTTTAACTTCCTTTAGCGTAGGAGCTGGATCATTTTCGATCTCTACTGCTTTGGCGAAGTCGTTTTCTCCGTGACCTTGATCACTCCTTCCTACGTGCACCACGCCTTTCAGTTGCTTACACAGCGCAACATTGTTTTGTCTCAAGAGCAAACTTATGTGTCTCCGAAGGATTTTGGGCCGCTGAATCCGAATCCGGGCTCAAATTTGCTCCAACACGTCACAATTTTGAGCTATACCTCAATTTATAGGGCAAAATATGCGATTTTGGGCTTTTTTGACTGCAAGCCATCAAGCATGGAATTATTTTTTTTTAAACAATCAAAAGGTTAATTGGTCAATTAACATCTTAACTAGCGACTCATGCAAAATATTTCGTTTTACCTAATCAAATTTGATAGATTTAAGCATTTTATGTTAGTATGAAAACTTGCATGCAACTTTCGGAGGGTGACTTGTATGGGAAATATCTTACCTAACATAAATCGCTTAAAACTATCAAATTCGATTTGGTAGAACGAAATATTTTGCATGAGTCGTTAATTTAGATGTTAATTGACCAAAAAACCTTTTGATTGCTTAAAAAAAAATGTTTCCATGCTTAATGGCTTGCAGTCAAAAAAGCCCAAAATCGCATATTTTGCCCTATAAATCGAGGTATAGCTCAAAATTGTGACGTTTTGGAGCAAATCTGAGCCCGGATTCGGATTCAGCGGCCCAAAATCTGTCAGAGACACATAAGTTTGCTCTTGAGACAGACCAAAAGCTAATTTTTGTTACGCTGTGTTATTGAAGTGCTGCTTCTACCTTTCGATAACTTCACGTCCGTTCGTTAAAAGACTCCCATCCTACTCTCCGCATATTTTGACTGTCGAGCTTGTGGTAGAATTTCCATATTTCTTAAGAACTTTCAAGAGGGTTTCGACTGGATGTTTGATCGATCTTTTGGGTGGCTTTCTCAGTCTTTAAGTCGAGAACGAAATGTTTCCTACTCTCCCGACGTTTCGGCCGAAGGGTTTTGGCCTTTCTCAAGGGTCGCTAAAACATGTATTTAACACTTTACATATAACATTTAACATAAAACATATAACTACTCACTAGTGTCTATCGTCTCCCGTGTATATAGTTGCCTAACCATTTGTGTTTGGCCTGCCTTTTCATTACCTGTCTGTTATAATATGGTTTTTTTTTTTTTTTTTTTTATCTGTATTAACGAGATTTTTAGCCCTTGGCTAGTTCATCTCGGGACCCACGCTTTACTTCCCTTCCGAAGGAAGAACTCACATTTTGTGAGTTTGTCGGGAGTGGGATTCGATCCCAGGTCCTCAGCGTGATAGTCAAGTGTTCTAACCATCACACCAGGTCCGCTCCACTGTTATAATATGGTTATTATTTTCGATTTGATGCACAATTTTACCTAACTTACTGTTTATTGAAGGTTTTTTAACAACCAAAACTTGTACTGCCGTAACGCTTATACGGCATGTGTGGAGCTTTAATGTCTTCGTCATGAGCTATATGAATGGTCAAGGGAACGATACGAAAGGTCAAGGGTTGAGGGTCAAGGGTCGATGCTTCAAATTCAGCACTATCAACGTGCACAGCCCACACTCTAGAAACACTTATGATACGCGCAGCTCAAACGCGAGTAAAACTGCAGTTCAAGAATAGAAATACACTAGAACGTCAATGGCGCTGTACTCAGTTTTCCTATTTAATTATTTTAATAATTTTAGTTGTAATAATTGATTATGTTTAAGTGCCCATCTTGTAGAGGACTTTTTGTTTTGGTAAACAAAGTTTATTTGACACTTATAGTACCGCTACTGACGCTGTAAGGGCGAGGCAAACTAGATGTTAGTCATACGAACAGTCGCGACATTGGATTTCTGTGGCTGGTTATCACAGAACAGATGTGTATCTTCGAACAAATTTGAAGTTTCGAGGTGGAAGTCGTAAAATTTTCACTTGGAGAACTAGATTGGAATGAATTTCCTTGGAGAAAATAAAAAATCATCAAAGCATGCCTCGCTCACGCCCTATGCTCGCTGTACAAAAAAGCTTGCTTTCCACCACCAGGTTCGCTAGTGTCCAGCAATCAAACGAGCGGCTGTTTTCGTGATGAAGATTCACCCCCGTGCTGGTTATTCTAATAGTTCAAGTCACGACGTCAAGATTTCGGTCATAGGATACCGAAAATGCTCAGATTGGTCAGGAGGAGGAATTTAGACCGACGATTGGAATGTCCTGCACCCACAAGTAGACGAACGAAAACAACCATGCGTAGCACCTTCTTCCATCACAGCCTTCCTTATCGTTACACCTGAAGAGCGCCGCAGCAGGCTGAATTGCAAATCGACCACGTTCTGATTGAAGGACGGCACTCCTCCAATATTATCGGCGCTGATAGAATCTCGATTATAGGAAGAATGATCTCTATGTAACCCATCTCGGCTACTGCTGAAGTACAGTAAAAGCAGCCTCGAGCACCATTGGGTACGTGGTACTGATTGAATGGAACGAATGGTTTGACGAGGAGTGCAGAGCGATCATGGAGAACAATTCAGTGTTCAGGGACCATACAAACAGAAACGGAAACAGCCTACCTGTCTCTTTTGAGAGAAAAATCGTCGCCTGGAAGAAACTAAGTACGAGTAAATGCTGTGCCGTTCTTAAGAAATATGGAAGTTCTACCACAAGCTCGACAGTCAAAATATGCGGAGAGTAGGATGGGAGTCTTTTAACGAACGGACGTGAGGTTATCGAAAGGTAGAAGCAGCACTTCAATAAGCAACTGAAAGGCGTGGTGCACGTAGGAAGGAGTGATCAAGGTCACGGAGAAAACGACTTCGCCAAAGCAGTAGAGATCGAAAATGATCCAGCTCCTACGCTAAAGGAAGTTAAAGAGATGAGCCGATCAGGACGGACCCAGAAAATCTGATTACCTGTTTTCGCCGGGGACTGCGTTAAGGTGCCTATGCCTACTCTTCAACATTGCTCTTTTTTTCTTCTCTAAGCAACCCAGGCAACCAGTCATCGTATAAGATGATACATAGATGATAAAGTGGAGCGCATATGCGTGCATGCCTCCATTTAAGTGCATGTAAAATGTACGCATATCGCCTCCACTTTGACATCTTATACAACATCTTATACGATGACTGGTTGTCTGGGAAATCTACTCATCAGACGGGGAGGTCCAGGAAGTGTGCGCCCAAGCCACCATCCCCATTTATTTATTGAATAGGCGATAGCCAGAAGCTTGTGCTTGCTGACATACACCACAGAGCTATTGGATATCATCCGGGACAGTGCCACTATAGCTGTGGAGGCTTTCTTCTATAGGCATAATCTACGTGGCTACCGAAAGAAAGCTTTATCGTCGATCATCACCACCCCCAAAACTTTAACGGAGCGCTTCGAAGTGATAGTGCAACCGCCTACACTGATTAAAGCTTGCTGCTCCAACCACCACCTTTTGGAGAGCCAATTTCAGTTTCCTGAAGCGCATCAACTCCTCTAAAACTGCGATCGAGTGGGCAGCAGTCAATTTCACTTCTTCGATCGGTTGACCGTAGACCTCCAGAGACCACTATTTCTACATAGCAGACCAGAACATACCGGAAGCCTCTGAAATAGCTACTTTTCAGGGAACTCCGTCCGGACCTGAGTCGTTGAAACATGCCCTGCCACAGCTCTTTTTTGACATGCGTGTTGCTTGGGAAGCTGTTCATAGGTCGTGTTTTTCGAGTTCAATGTTGCCGCAGCTCTGGTAGATGGTATGATTAGTTCTAAACATTCGCACTATTGATCTTGTCTAACACGCCTCTTACAGTGCTTCGATTCAGAATCCGCGGTCAAATCCTTTTCACGGATAGCTCGCAGGGTCGGTCACCAACCCAAGCAACACACATGGTTATAAAACAGTGACGGCAGCGCATGTAAGAGTTGCACAGAAGTCATTGTGACGTACTGCGCAATCCTTACATACGCTGCCGTCACTGTTTTGTAACCATGTGTGTTGCTTAGGAACCCTATACTTTCCGGAGATCCATAGTGCACAATTAACCCTTCAGAACGCGCGCTGTAGTAAAAAGTACAACACTGCCAAAAAACCTCGCTCATCGTATACAGCGCAAACGCGGTGCAGTTGCGGTTGTTTGATGGCGTGCGTCCTGAAAGGTTAAGCTTAAAATACTTTCCTGGCTCTCGGAAGTTGAAGATATAGGAGGCCTTGGACCGATCCAGTTTTTAGTAGTAGGCTATGAAACACCTAGCTACTCCGCCTTGACAATGGTTAAGGTCATTTCACTACAAGCCTCCAAACAGTTAACACATACTTACAATAAAGCTAATTTAAATTGTTCAAGCTCCGTTTCATTCTTCAGCGCTGTTTGCAGTTCAGGAGGAATTTTTCGGCCTATCTTGATGCATGGGAAATTCCTTGCCTGAATCGCCCAAGAAACCGCTTTTCTTCGATCACAGTACGCAGTTGGGAAGAAATGACAGTTCAAATGGCAGTCACCGTGGAAAGTTTCTTCCAGGAATCGGTCAAGAAGATTCTTGAGCGATTCCTTTCAAACACCAAACTAGGCTTTTCACCCATCTGAAGAGAACCTCCCTTAGATAATGGGCTCGTCTTTGAAAGAAGGTTCCGGCATCTCGCAGCTGACTGGATCAAACTATGAAAATTTGAAGATCCGAGTCAAGCTTTACCTGGATGCGGCGGAAGTATCGACGGTGTGCTGAAGACGAAAGCTTTGGCTGAACATGATGCGTCAAGTGCGAAGTGGGACCAGCTGGACAGGAAGGCGAAGTCGTTGCTGGTCGGATCCTTATCGGATGAATGCCTGGAAGTAGCCCGAGAGAAGGAGATCGCTTGGTTGATGTGGAAGGTCCTCGAAGAAACGTTTACGCAGCGCTCCATGACCAGTCAAACCCTTTTGAGGAAGCAGCTCGCAAGATTACGCATGAAGGAGCGATCATCCGTGCGAAATCATTTCGTGGCGTTTGATGACCTTATCTGGTAATTGAAGTCTGCTGGTGCCAAGCTGGAGGAAAGTGACTTGGTGTCACAGCTGTTTCTGACCCTTCCGGATAGCTACGACCCCCTGATGACAGCGCTCTAGAGTCCAGACGAGAAGAACCTGACTCTGTAAGCAGTGAAGCAGCGGCTGCTAACTGAAGAGTCGAAGCGGGTCGATCGTCAGAATTGCGTTGACAAAGGTGCGGCGTTCGTTGGAGGGAAGAAGCATGACAAGAAGAAGTTCACGCGGAAATTCCATGGTAAGTGTCACCGGTGCAAGTAATCGGGGTATATGAAGAAGCACTGTCCCTTGAAGAAATCCGATGGAAACGCTCATTCTGCGGCCGGGAATAGGAAGGCAGTTGCTTATATGGGAAGAACCAAACATCCGAAGGCATCAAATGGAGGACGGATCTCGTTCTGCGTAGACTCGGGCTGCAGTGACCACATGGTTAACGAGTCAAGCCATCTGACGTGTTTGCGAACCTTGAAGGCACCTTTCGTCGTTGAAGTCGCGAAAGAAGGAGTGTTCCTGATTGGCAAGTCGGTTGTAGAATTGATCGGGCTGTCCAACAAGAGTGTGGAGTTCCTCATGAGGAACGTTATTTTCATTCGGGAACTGCGAGAAAATTTACTTTTGGTGAAGAAGCTTTCTCAAGCCGAAATTGATGTCCTGTTCACCGGCCAATGTGATGTTGAGCGTGCGGAATTCAAGTTCAATTTGGCGATGGTTTACCTTATCAAGCGGAAGAGTGAAGTCTTCGGCTGTTTCAAGGAGTATGAAGCAATGGTCACCACCCACTGGCAATACAGGATCTGCAAGTTAACTGTCGACCAAGGCCGTGAGTATTTCTCCAATGAGCAGAAGCAGTACTACCGAAGGAGGGGAATCCACGTTCAACCAACGGTGGCGTACTCCCCGCAACAGAACGGTGTCGCCCACGGTGTCGCCGAACGTTTCAATCAAACCCTGGTGGAAAAGGTAAGGTCGATGTTAATTGATTCCAAGATACCCAAGCGAATGTGGTCGGAGGCAGCTCTAACGGCTGAATCGGATTCCTACGACGGCAATCGATGGTAACGTAACTCCAGTGGATCTATGGACGAAATCCAAACCGGACCTGAGCAAGCATCGAATATTCGAGTGCTAGGCCATAATGTGGATTCCAAACCAGCTGAGGAAGAAGTTAGATCCGAAAAGCCGTGAGACAGTCATGATTGGGTATGCGCTCAATGGATATCGCTTGTGGGACAACTCATCGAGGAAGGTGATAAGGGGCTGTTCATAAACCACGTATACCAAATTTAGCAATCTCAGACCCCCCCTCCCCCCTCGTTGACTTTTGTCCATACAAAAAATTTGAAATTTGTATGGAGCGTAGACTTTGGCCAGACCCCCCTCCCCCCAAAAAGTCTACGTGGTTTATGAATGGCCCCTAATTGCAAGAGACGTGAAGTTCGATGAGGAAAGTTTCCGTTCGCCGATGATGATGATGCAATCACAGTGCCTATAGTGATTCCCACGTTCTACGAGCCAGAGGGGGAGCTACTGGATTCTCCTAGACCGGTTGCAGCTGAGGTTGAAGATCTGAACGTTGATGGTCAAAACTCAGAATCCGAAGATGAATTCGAAGAATCAACATCAGAATTTCGAAACCCTGGGGCGCTCCCTTCGCAAGTAAGACGTAAAGACTGTACAGAGTCAACCACGAGGCGCAGCGAAAGGGAGCGCAGGCTCCCAGGTGAGCTATACGATTTTTTCACGGGATTCAGGGCATCCGCTGCTGTTGATAATTTTGCATCTTCAGATCTACCGATCAACTACAATGAGATCGAGCATTGTGACGACAAGGACGCCTGGCTGGAAGCGATCAACGACGAGTTGCAATCCATGGCGGACAATAAGGTGTGGAATTTCGTTCCGTGCCCAGCCGGAGTGAAGCTACTGAGATCGAAATGGGTGTTCTGCGTGAAGGAGGACGCGGATGGGAATGTCGTCCGACATAAAGCGAGGTTGGTCGTCAAGGAGTTCCTACAAAAGCCAGGAGTCGATTACCGCGAAACGTACGCAGTGGTCAAACTGACGACAATCCGGATTGTACTGGCGGTGGCTTTGTAGAAAGGATACCTGGTTCCTCAAATGGACGTCAAAACTGCTTTATTGCACGGGGAACTGAAGGAGGACATTTTCATGGCGGTTCCAGATGGCGTTAGAGCAGCTCCAGAGTTGGTGTGCCACCTTCGTCCTTGTACGGATTGAAACAGAGCCCGCGATGTTGGAACGAGAAGCCGCATGACGTTTTGTTGAAGCTTGGATCGCAACACGATTACTGCGTTTACACACGGATAAACGAGAGGGAGAGCGACGTGGTCTACGTGATCCTGTATGTCGACGACCTGTTGATAATCGGAGAACGTTTGAAGACAATCGAAGAATTGAAGAAGAAGCTATTCCATTACTTCCGGATGACCGATTGTGGAAAAGCGAAGCACTTCCTCGGAATGAAGATTACGTACGACAGCAAACACGGACGAATGGAACTTTCTCAAGAGGCCAATATTAGATAGATATTGAAGAAACTTTCGATGGATGATTGCAACCCTACCAGAACTCCAATGGAAAAGGGACTTCAATTAACTCTAGGTGCGTCGGAATCAACTGAAGCACCGTATCGCGAATTACTGGGCAGTTTGATGTACGTCGTCCGGAACTTTTCGGTGGGATATCTTGGACGTTACCAGCAGCACCCGGATTCTTCGCACTGGACAGCATTGAAACGGGTGGTACCAAGGTGGTACGATACCTAAAGGGTTTCATGCAGACATCCTTGAAGTTCATTCGTGACGAGAAAACGGATCCATTAGTTGGCTTCCCTGATGCCGACTGGGCGACGAACCAGTAGGACAGAAAATCGGTGAGTGGTTATGTATTTCAGGTTTGTGGGAACGGTCATACGTGACGGAGTAACGGAGTACGTGACGCTAGGTGCTGGTGTTACAGAGGCGGTGTGGTTGGCTGGACTGCTGGACGATCTTGGAATTCCAAACGCATTACAGGTGACCATCTACGAGGAGAATCGTGGATGCATAGGATTGGCTAGGAACTTGGAGAGCAAGCGTGCAAAACATATAGATATAAAGCACCATTTCATCCGGGACCACGTAGCTACTGGAAACATCAAGCTGGAACCAATCGGGAGCGAGAATTAACTCGCAGACACTGTCACGAAGTCGCTGGATGTCGGGCGTTTTCAAAGACTGCGTCAAATCATAGGACTCCAGGATCGAGAGAGGGTGAAGAAATGGGAGGTCTTGGACCGATCCAGTTTTTAATAGTAGGCTATGAAACACCTAGTTACTCCGCCATGGCAGTTGTTAAGGTCATTCCGTCATTCCACTACAAGCCTTCAAACAAATAACACATACTTACAATAAAGCTAGTTTAAATTGTTCAAGCTCCGTTTCATTCTTTCGCCCATCTGAAGAGCATCAGCCGCACATAACATGGGGATCAGACGCTGGTGTGAACCGCTCCTCCTGGAGAATAGACGTTCAAGTTTGCAGAAGCAAACTCCCTTTCCCTGTCAGTTAACGAGCAAAGTTCCGACCGGAGCTGGTTACGCGATCTTCTCTCTGGCTGGCAGCCCGTCCGGTGCCACGGTTACGTATGGATCGGAGTTCCTGGGCATGGACCTCGATGGGTTCGCTTACCTAGTTTATATTGAATACCGTGATTTGTCTTGCGAACTGACTTACAACGAACTCCAGAACAACGCTTCGTATCCATTAATTTAGAAATGATGAACTCTATCGCGAGCTCCTCATCTGCTCTGGTCTCCATAGTGCCATCATCCATGTGTTGGACGATTCCGATGAGCTCCGGGAGTACCATAGCCACTTGTAGATTTTGATCCAATTCCTAGCCTGCCAACAATAGTCGTGTTATTTTAACAGATTTGTCAAAATCCGCTAAATTTCTTTCTACAGTTTACAACACTCCATCGCACCAGTGTCCATCGCTCTTCGTAACAATAATAAATTACCATGCGCCTCCATCAGTAAATCATTCACGTCTACAGTAAAAGCTCGCCAAAATCAACAAAGCTGTTGCGCTAATTATGCTTGAGAAATTGGCGCACGTCAGAATACGTTATGTAGAAACTAGACTTGATCGTTTAGTGGTTTGAATCTCAAAGGCACTCTACTGTACGGTCGACATTCGGTTGCGTCTTACTTACAGTCACGCTGCGTTCGCACCGGAATTTGTTTTTCTTGACAACGACAGCTAGCCAGCAGAACCAGCACAAACAGGAGCAGTGACAACTAGGGCGCTTAACTTTTCTCCTCCTCACTCACCAACAATCATCTCCAGTCCAGACCTACCAGAAGGAATGTTATTGGGTCCTAGTAGACTGCCGCGTTTTTTTGCCAGTAGCATCCACCGAACGCAGAAGCATTTTCTTCTTTAGCCTACTACGTTGCTGCCCCACTCTCTGATGATGGGTTTTTCTTCCCACCAGCCACCAGCCAGCAGCGGTCCTCACTGCAAGAAACTGCTGGGAAACATGCAAGTGGGTGATCAGCCGGGAGGTCGGAAATCTAATAATTTTCCGTCAATTCTCTCACTCTCGTTCGGTTCTCTCAGCATCACATCAGAGGTGGCTCGGTGACAGAGGCGGCGGTGGCGGAGGGGATGCCCCCCGCACCGCACTAACAACACAGTAAGCCGTGAAATTTGTCACATTGCATTCCGTCGTTCTCGTCCGTCAACTCGTGAGCTACTTGGATGTCCCACGCTCTCTTGCCATCTCACTGCTCTCACCGTTGCTCACGGACGGAAATCGGTGCGATGATGGGATTGTGGAAAATTTTCGTGAATTTCCCGCTGCCGGATGCTGCGTGAGCAGAGCGAGAGCTCGTGACAGAAGTGTCCGAGCGCTGACGGTGAGCAGTCGTCGTCGTGTGGTGTTCTGCGGCCAAAGCCAAGTAGTAGAAGAAGTTCGTCGGGGTCGTCCTCGTCGTCGTCGTCGTCGTCCTCGTCGTCGTCCGTGACCGTTGTCCCCGTGTGTCGTCGAAGGAGGGAGGAAAATAGTTGATGGAGAAGAAAAAATAGCTTAATCGTCCTCGACTGGCAACAGAGCGAGCGGGGAGTAGTCTAGCGTGGTGGTCAGTGCCGTACAGATGCGCGTGTGAGTGACATTCTACGGCTTTTGAAGGGGGGTTCGCCGTAACGAGTGGAGTAGTGCGTTCAAAAAACTATCACTGTCCTTCGAAGGTTCTATGGGAGGGGGTGTAAAATCGACTCTGACTAGAGGAGCCAAGCGTTCGCCGCGCGTTCGACTGTTTGAGTGTGAGTGCAAGTGGAAGTGACCGTCGCGTCGTTGTCGTGCCGTCAGATGAAACGGCGACTACGGCACGGTGGTGGTGAATACGGGCCTTTTGGGTTGATGGCGTTCGCGCAACAAGGGATGCCCCGTGTCTGTGTCTAAGAAAAGAACACCACTTTTGTCAAGTGTGCGCTCTGGCTGGCTGGCTGAGGAGGATAAAGCACAGATGATGGCTGCGCTGATGGTGATGGGTTCTTTTTTGTGCGAGCTGGTCGCGAAATACCCCTGTTCAGAAGCTGGCTGTAGCGACCCGTAATCAACAGAGTGGTTGTGAGCGATTGAGCAGCAGTGGCAGCACCTACTAAGACGGAAAATTAGTAGAACGAGGGAAGGGAGGAGAAAAGGAAAATTACGAATCAATCCAAGTGTGCCGTGGTAAAGTGATCAGCTGCTGCTTGCTGATTGGAGGAATTTTCTTTGCAAGAAAATAGAGGAAATTTTCGTCCGTGAATGGGAGTGCGATAGAGTGCATCGAAAGTGAATGAATTTCGAGGAAGATAGAAGGGGAGTGAATCATCGGAGGTGGAGAATCAATTTGAAGGATTTACTCAGTGAAGTGCAAAGCGTGGGAACAAGCGATCATCGAGTTTGTGAAAAGTGTGCGTTTCTTCACCGCCTACATTGTTGTTGAAAATCACAAACCAAATCCAAAATAGTCACAAGCTTCCAGACCATGATTGGAGAAGAGCTTCAATTGCATACCATACATGCAATGCACTGCTAATGCTGCTGAGCGAGAGACTCAAAACTGCATCTGCGTCCTCCGATGGAGAGTGAGCAATTGCAGTGAGTACAACGGCTACTCGCTACGAGGCTTCTGGTGGAGAAACACAACGGGTAAGTGTGTGCGTTGTTGCGGAGCTGTGGGAGCGAGGGGAGGACCGAAAAATTTCTTATGCTATTTTGCCACTGGCAAAAACGGCAATCAATAATCTCCAACTGGTTGGAGTTGCACGTACGAGATTGTGGCAGCGGAGGATGCAGCAGGCAGCGGCAGCACTGGTGTTGGGGTCGTTGCCAGATTTACTTAATTGAAGTGTGCTAAATAAAATGAATACGGGATAAGCTGTGCGGTAAATAGGTTTAATTAGAAGTGATCCGGATTAGGATTAAACACTCGAATGCGGCGAAGTTGATTAGTGAGTTTTTGTAATACTTTTAACACTGATTTGTCTGACATTAAAGCAACGTATCGTAGAAGATTGTTTGTTCAATCCTGTTTCCAAGATAACCTAAAGGTCAAAATGTTTCGTCTCCAGTCGATAAAAGCATAGTAAATTACACGGAAATTTCCATCACGCCGCGACGACGATGGTGGGAACTTCATGAATTACGATTGACCGGTTTCTAACCTGCCAGTTTCCAGGCAATCTCTTTGGACTTCCTAGTAGGAAAGACGTTTGTATCATAAGTGGGTGGTCAATGGATACTGGTCATATGTTCGATTCTCACGCCTGTTTTCCGCTTTCCGTAGAAACGCTTGAGGATAAAGCATATCGAATCGTAGCTGCATCAGTATCGTAGTAGGCTTAACGTTGAAATTGCCACTGAATGGATCGGTACACGTGCAACTTCGACCACACAAACCGATCATTCTATCAATCTACATATATGTATTTGAAGACTCGAGAAAATTAAACCGCATTCTTAGGAATACGGTTAGATATTGTTTGGTTCATTCATTGAAGTACATCAGCAGGAGCAATTTTACGATGGCATATCGAACAGATGCTGACCGCAATATGATTTGCGGAAAGAAACTTGGATTTGTTTCTTTCAAGGAATGCCCTTCCTCTGGTCTGTTTCTTGTTTGGATAGAAATAAAAGTTGTACTTCATAGAAGCTACGTCCACATTGGAATTAGTCTAGTTTATGGGCTTGAAGGTTTTTATTGTTAGCATGCATTTGTAGCAATAATAAATGCTTACTGTCTGGTCAATCCTATAAATCTTGAAGACTTTTCAAATTGTTAACTAACGTAAATCGTTTCAAATTTCATCTGTGAGTCTGCGTTGGCGATATGATATTTTGGATTTCGACAACTGAAATACTTAGAAAACTGGCAATGATATTACATTTAGGTAAAAAGAGAAATCCTAGGAAGATTTTCTTGTGAAACTCTCGGAGAAAGCTCTGGAGGAATCACGGGAAGTATCGCAGCAAGCTGTGCACGCGGACAATTGATTTTATCTTTTCTGTCACGATTTTGATAGCTTCCTCAAACGTTTTCAGTTTGGCTGGTTCCGCTGTTAGATAAAGTTGCAGTGAATGTTTTCAAGTAAAACGCGTCAACGGAAAACCTGGGATAGTGTGTTGGACATTTCAATTCTAAGCGGAAAAATATAACATATATTGCGGATTTTTAGATAAAAATTCATAGCCACTGAGTTCTACCGCAGCTGTCAAAGTCCTACCGCAGCGAAAAAATCATCCTATCATAATAATGATAATAATCTAGCTGAATTATTTTCATAATACAGAAATCCAGACAATTCTCTTAACTAAATCCTCACTCCTCCTAAATCCTCATCTACGAGGGCGTTGGTGAGTCGCTGGCCTCTCGATAAATAGATATCAATCTTTCCCTACTATTCCTGCCCATCCACGTAACGTGTTTCTTATCGTTTCAGAGAGCGATCAATGGCGCATAAACATGGGCTTGTTAGCCAGGACACATGGTGTAAATATCTGTGCCCAATCCCTGAAGCAAAAAGGCCCATGGAGTGACATAAACTCTCTTAGCTATGTCACTCCCAACGTTCGCCGATTGAAAAGTAGGTGTCATATCATCACCTCTTTTCCTATCATCGTAACGGAGAATGTGAGCATGGGCATATCTTTTCTTCTCTAAGCTTCAATTGGGTAGCTGTTCATTTTCAAACAGCCTTCCATAAGTAATTGGAATAAAAGTATTAAAGTTTCATCATGACAACTTTCAGTATGCAACTACCAATTACTCCATTACCACGCAACGCAACGCCAATCCCGGGAGATAAATTTCTTAACGGAATCTCTCATTTTCATTCTCCTTGAGAAGATACACATGAAATAGAAGGCATGTGCCTTGGAAGCTTTGGTGGAATGACAGGAAACATATATGTAGGTATGCTTGGAGGAACTTCTGAAACAATCCTAACAAGATTGTTAGAGGAATCTTATCAGGCATTTGTGGAATATTTCTAAGAGAAACTCTTTAAGTATTTTTCTAGGAATGCTTTCAGAAATGCCTGATGGGATTTTTTTCACTAGTTTATTACCTCATGGGATTCTCTGGAAATACCTTTAAGGATTCCTCCAGAAATTTGTCGTGGGATTCCTTCAGGGGGTTTATCTTGAAATTCCTCAAGGAATTCCTCCAGTGATTCGTCCAGGGTGTTGTCCTAGAATTACTTCTTAAATTCCTCTAGAGCTGGGATAATTCTAGAAATTCCTCCTGTCGTTCCTCCAGAGATTTTTTCAAGGGTTCCTCGAAGTGTTTCTCTTGGAATTCCTCTTGAAATTTCTACATAGAATCCATGAACTCTTATGGCATTACCACTATAAATTCTGTTTGGGTTTTCTCTAATAATCCTGCTGTACTTTATTATTGGATTTAGTATTCATGATGAGAATTCTCTTGAGACTATTTTTGGAACTACTGAACGGATTGCTCCAAGACTGCTACTAGGATTACTGTAGACATTTCTGGTAGAAATCATTCAAGATTTCATTCGCTTTCCCATACAACATGGGTAGAGAGCCTTCTAGGAATTTCTGAAAGACTCTGAAGAGCAATAACTGGAATTATTCCTGCTGGAAATGCTTGAGAAATCTTAACAAGAATCCCAGAAAAAAAATCTAGTATGAATTCCTGAAGGAATCCGAGCAGTAATTAATGGATGTCTTTTAAGAGGAATTGGGAGACAAACCAACCAAGGGCTGAAAGTTCTTATAATAAAGACAAATAAATTAATCAATATCAGGAATTCCCAGAAAATTACTTGAAGAAATCTCTGAAGGAATCATTGTACAAATTCCTGGAAGAACTTTAAGAGGACTCCCTTGAGGAGTCCCAGCAGGAATTTTCGGAGGATCCCCATCTGGCATTCCTAGAGGAATTCCAAGAGGAATTCCCAGAGGAATAGATGGAGAAATCATTTGAAAATTCCCCTTGGAATTCTTTTAGGTTTAACTGGAAATGTCTGCTGGGATTCCTCTATGGATCAAACATTCCTTCAGAAATTGCTCAGATGATTCCTTTAGGAATTTCTTCCAGAATTTCTCCAAGAATTCCTCATTTTCAGAAATTCCTGCTATGATTCCTTCAGGAACTCTTACAACGATTTCTCCAAGCGTTCTTGCTGAGATTTCTAAAGCACATCCAGATTGCACTGGATCACATCAAGACTAATGGGGAAATCCCAGCATGATTTTCTAGAGGTAATCCCAGCAGAATTCTTAGATATTTAAATTCCAAAAGAGACATGAACCACATGAGGAATTCCAGGAGGAGACCCACCAGGAATTTGTGGAGAAATTTGTGGAGCCTTTTTGAAAAATCACTGTAGAAAACACAGAAAAACTTCTGCAAGAATCTCAGTGGGCTTTCCTAGAGGATTTTTCAGATGAATTCCTGAAGGAACTATTGGAGACATCCAGGGACAAATTCCAAGAGGAAATCTTGGAAGAAATCATGGAAATATCTTAAAAATCCTCTTGGAATTCCTCCTAAAACGCCGAAAAGAATTTCACTACAAATTCTAGCTGAGATTGCTCGATAAGTTTCTCCGAGTATTCCTATACAAAGCCTACCCTAGACCTGTGCGCCGACTATATTTTGCTCGGCGGCGGCGTGAGGGCCATTTTTGGCCGGCGGCGGCGGCGTCATCGGCGTCACGCCGGTGGCAGCTTTCGGCGGCGGCGGCGGCGGCGTGAATCGGCGTGACCAAAATTTGACCATAATTTCAACATTGGCAAAGCAAAAAAGTTGTCATTACGCTCTATAATTTGCAGTCTGAGCTTTTTCAAGACCATTGAAGACATAGTTTATCATTAGAATGAATATCTTTTTTTATTTCTGTTCGGCTCCGCACTGCCACCAGTGATTAGGCTTTGTTTTTACTTATTCGTTTATTTGGAAAACTCGGGCGTCACATATGGGCATAACAGAGCCGAAATGATTTATACATTTTTGTTTACGTTGTTTACATTTTTGAAATTTTTAATAGCGTTAATACTATATTTGTTTGGGGAGCAGACAAATATTTATAATGTGAAAGGAATATTGAGGCATTACCCGTATCCTCAGTGTAATGCATGTTACATTACTCCATTGCAAACGAAGGGCAATAAAATATTGATTTTACTACAGTTTTTTGTTTTGTTTTCTCACAACCTTCAGAAGCTATCAAACTTGATAATTAGGTAACACTATTTTCACTAAGGAATCCCCGAATATTTTCAGGGAGGCATGAAAGAAACTCCTGAATGAATCCATGAAGAAAATTGTGGACGTATCTCTGCAGGAAGTACTGTATGGAACCCTTAGGAAACTTCTGCAGGTGTCTCTGGCGGTTCAAGAATCTTTTTCAAAGATCCCTGCAGAAAATTCTGAAGAAATCCCTGATTGAAGTTTTTGAGGAATTTCAGAAGAAAATCCAGGATGAATCTTCGAAAGAAATTCCAGGAGGATTCCTCAAATGAATTCAAGCAAGAATCCCAAGGGAATTACAGCTGGGGTTTACAAAGGAATTCCAGGAGAAATCCCCGACGGAATGCCAGCGGGAATTTCTAAAGATATTCCAGAAGGAATCCCCAAAGAATTTCTAGGAAGAATCGACAACAACTATCAAGAAGGAATCTCTGAAGGAATTCTAGGAGATATTCCTGAGAGAATACTAGGAGGAATTTTCGTAAGAATTCTATGAGAAATCCCATATATATTCCAGCAGGAAACTCCGAAGTAATTGTAGGAAGAATCCCCAGAGAAATTCTAAGAGGAACCCCAGGTGAAATTCTGTGAGAGATCCCCGTAGGAACTTTAGGAGGAATCTCCGAAGAAATTTTAGGAAAAATGCTCGAGGTTTCATTAAAGGAATCCCAAGAGGGAATCCCGAAGGAAATTCAGAAGGAATCCCCGACGAAATATCAGGAGAAATCTCCGAAGAAATTTTAGGAAAAATGCTCGAAGGAAGAACCCCTCAAGAGAAACTCCCGAAAAGCAATAAGAGGAATCCCCGGAATTACTCTAGCAGGAATCCTCGAAGAAATTCCAAGAGAAATCCCCGATAAAATTATAGAAGAAATCTCCGAAGGAATTCCAGGAGGAAATCCTGCAGGAATTCAAGGAGGAATTTCCGGAGAATTTCGAAGAGAAATCACCAATGGAATTTTATGAGGAAATCCCGGTAATCCCCGACAAAATAACAGGAGGAATCTCCGATTGAAATTTAGAAGGAATCTTCGAAAGAAGTCTAGAAAGAATCCTCGAAGAAATTACAGGAGAAATCCCAGAGGGGCCCCTCCGAAGGAATTGCGGGAGGAATCTCCGAAGGAATCACAAGCGGATTCCTCAAAAAGGAAACCCCGATGGAATTCTGAGAGAAATCCCCATAGAAAGTCCAGGAGGAATATCCAAAGAAATTCAAGATGAAGGAACTCTAGGAAGAATCTTCGAATATCAGGAGAAATTTCCGAAGGAATTCTAGGAGAAATCACCGAAAACATTCAAGAAGAATATCCAGAAGGAATTCCAGGAGTAATCCTGGAGTAATTCCATGAGGTATTTTTGAAGGAATTTCATGAAGAAAATCCAAAGAAGATCTAAGAGGAATAGCCAAAAGAATCCCAGGAGGAAACCCCGAAGAAGAGGAATCCACGACGGAATATCAAGAGGAATCCTAGAAAAAATCCCAGGAGGATTTAATAAAGGGATTCCAGGAGGAATCCCCAAAGAAATTCCAGATTTTTTTTAAAGAAATTCGAAAATAAATCATCAAAGTGTTTCTAAAAGGGACCAACGAAAAATATCCAGTAGAATTTCTTATAGGAATTCCTTGTGAAACCCCTGAAATAATTCTAGGAGGGTTTCCCGCAGAAATTCCAAGAGCAAAATCCGAAATAATTGTGCTGGGTGAGTACGACTGGAATATATTGATTCCGGAATGCTGGCTTTCTCAGTCTTGGGTAAATCAAAACGGCAAGTTTTGCTTTTCCCAAGACTGAGAAAGCCAGCAATCCGGAATCCGAAATAATTCTAGGAGGAATCCTCGAAGAAATTCGAAGAGTAATTCCCGTAGAAATTTCAGGAGGAATTCCCGACGAAATATTAGGAGGAATCGCTGAAGAAATTTCAAGATGAATTTTCGAAGAAAGTTCAGGAGCAATTCTCGAAGAAGTCTAGCAGGAATACCCGACGGAATTTCTGGAAAATTCCTTAAGGAATTCCATGAGAAATCCCCGAAACACTTACAGGAGAAATACCTGCAGGAATCCCAGAGGGGACCCCTGAAGGAATTCTGGGAGTAGTCTCCGAAAGATTTCCAAGCGGAATACTCGAAGTATTTTCAAGAGGAATCCACAGGGGAAGTCCAAGAAAAATCTCCGAAGGAATTTTAGGAGGAATTCCCGAAAGAATTTAGAGAGAAACCCCCCAACGAATTCCAGGAGGAATCCCCGAAGGAATTCTAGGAGAAATCTATGAAGCACTTCCAGAAGGAAACCCCAAAGGAATTCCAGAAGCAAGCTTGCTATTTGATGAAAACATTCGCGAAATGATGCGATTTGCTTTCGACAACGAATACGTTTTCACCCATCCTCGCTTTATTCAATCAACCTCCCATACGAGTAGCACACGAACGGACTCAACACTAATCAGCATAGTTGACTCTTCCTTTTCACCGTTGAGCCGTTGCGTTCTAGCCAAGCATCTCTTTTCATCGCTTTCGATGCTTTTCGACAGCTTATCGCGAAGCATCGTTGGCAGGAAGCTTTATTAGTATGGTATCGGTACATGCAAATGTTGCTTCTGTGTGCGTGTCGAGCGTTCATGCCGTAGCTTCGCAAACCAACCTATTCGGTATGGTTCGGCTGTTCGGGCGAGCGTGTGACGGCCCAGTCAGATGTGTGCAAAATCGTTTGTGATTTACATCATGTTCGTTTTGCCACCTCTTTGCTGCTGGTCATCGCTGATCAGTGCACAGTTCATTCGCACGCGATAAATATACAGTTGATGAGTTGTGATGAGCACTAGTGAGGTGATCATTTGCATCATTGTCAGAAGGAAAGAATTCCATGAGGAATCTCTGAAGCAAATCCAACAGGAATCTCTGAAGGATTTCTAGGAGAAATCATCAAAGAAATTCCAGGAGGAAACCCCGAAGAAATCCACGTTAAAATATCATGAGAAAGCCCCGAAATAATATCAGGAGGAATTCATGAAGGATGTTAAGGAGGAATACCCGAAGGAATTCCCAAAGAAATTCCAGGAGACATTCCAGAATGAATTCTAGGAAGAATCCCCGAAGAGAATCCAAGAGGAATCCCTAAATGAATTGCAGGAGAAATCCCTGGAGGAATTCCATGAGGAATCTAGGTGGAGTTTCTGAAAAATTCTAAGAGGAATCACCAAAGAAATTCGACGGAGTATTAGTAGGAATGCGCGAAACAATTTCAGGAATCGGAATCCTAGGAATTCAGGAGGAAGTCTAGGAGGAAGCCTCGAAAGAAAATCTATTAAGAATCTCCGGAGAAATTCCTGAAAGAATTCCAGGATAAAGCCAGGAGGAATCCACGAAGGAAGTCCAGGGGAACCTCTGAAAAAAGTCTAGGAAGAATCCCCAAAGAAATTACAGGAGAAATCCCTGCAGGGATTCTAGGGGAATGCTCAATTGATTGATTGATTTGTCTTTATTATAGAGACTTTCAGCCCTTGGCTGATTCGTCTCTTGTGAATGCTTGAAGGAATTCTGGTAGGAAGGATTTGCAGGAGGTAAAGAATTCCTGGTATAACTCCAGAAGGAAATTCTTGAGGAATTATTGGAGAAACTCTATGAAAGATCCCCCAAGAATATCCTGAAGATATGCCTGATTATAATCCTTGGGGAATACTTGAAGAAGCTCCTACAAGAAACCCTGAAGCAACTCCTGTAGGACTTCTTGAATGAGCTTCTGGAGAAATCTTTGATGTAACTCCTGGAGGCATCCGTGAGTCTTCCTGGAAAAATCTCAATCTCAATCTACAATCTGAAAGAACCCCAGAAGAGATCTCTGGAAGAACTTCTGGAAGAATTTCCGAACTTCTCGAGCAATCTCCTAAAAATATTCTGAAGGAATCTTGGAAAGAACTCTTATATAGGAATCCTTCCATAAACTCCTGGGGTAAACCCTGAATTCTCCTGGAGGTATCCTTGGATCTTCGTATAAATTTCTTTGAAGAACTCCTGTAGAGGTTTCTAAAGGAACTTCTGTAGGAATTCTTAAAAAAAATTCTGGAGGAATCTCTGAAGAAACATCTGCAAGAATTCCTGAAACTCCTGGAAGAATCTCTGATGGAATTCCTGGAAAGATCTCCTGTAGGAATTGTTAAAGGTACTGCAGAAGGAATCTCTGCAGGAGCTCTGCAGGAACTAATTTCTAAAGACCTCCTGCAGGAATTCCTGAAGAAACTACTCACGGGACTTTTGATAATTCTTCAGGTGGCATTTATGAATCCTCCTGCAAGAATCTTTAAAGGGACTTCTGGAAGGATACCTGAACGAACTCCCGATAATATAGCTTAGGGAACTTCTGAAGGTATTCCCAATGAACACGTGGAGGCATCTCTGAATCCTCCTGGAGCTATTAGGGAAATCCCTGAACGAACTCCTGGAGAGATCACTGAAGGAACTTCTGGAGCAATTCTTGAAAAAAAGTCCTGAAAGAATCTCTGAAAAATTTTCTTGAGGCATCCCCAAGGTATTGGAATACCCAAGAGAAATCCCCGAAGGAATTTCTAGAGGGATTCTTGAACAAATTCCAAAAATTTCTGAAAGATCTCCTGGAATCTCTAAGAAATCTCCTAGACTAGTTCTTAAAGAAATTCCTATAGGAATTCCTTCTGAAGGAATCCATGAAGGAACTTTCATACTAATCTCTGAAGGACCTCCTCTGAGAATCTTTAAAGGATATTCTGGATGAATATTTGATGTATCTCTAGCAAGCATCCCTGAATTCTCCTGAAAGAATTTTTGAAGGTATCCGAGATCTTCTAAAAAAAATCATCCTGGAGGCATCCCTGAAGAATTTTCTGGAGGAATACCAGGTGGATCTCTTGGAGGCATCACTGAATCTATCTGGAAGGATCTCTGAAGAAACTTCTGGAGAGATGTGAATGTGTGTTCTACGAGTTGAGAAATCAATTTTTGTAATCAAACTCTTGTGATAGTGATCGTGAGATTTTTTTTATCTCAACTTTATGTAAACTTAATTTTGTTTGTGCACTGATCATCGGCGCGAAAAATGTAAATCAGCGGCGTGACAAACAGCGGCGTATGGCGCGCCGCCGATACCTTGGTCGGCGTCGGCGTGGGACAAAAAGTGTCGGCGGCGGCGGCGTGGCGCGGCGGCGCACAGGTCTAGCCTACCCGTGATTTCTCTACGGATTACTTAAGAAACTCTAATTGTGATTCCTCCAAAAGTTTCTCTTAGAATTTCTTCAAAAATTCCTACTAAGATTTCTTCAGAAATGCTCCAACAATTTCCGCTAAGATTTCTTCAATAATGGCTCTTAGGAGTCCTCCAAGTACTTTCTCAGCAAGAATGGCCTGATGAACCCCAGCAAGACTTCCTGGTGGATTGCACCAGAAACTTATCCCATCAAGAACTCCTAAAGGAATCTCAAGTGGATTTATAGCAAAAAATACTTGCCAAATTCCCAGAAGGAAACACAGCAAGATATTTTGCAGAAGCCTTAGCTGTAATTGCATGAGGGGTTCAAAAAATAATTTCTGAAGGAGTCCTAGAATCACTCCAGGAGTTTTTTTTCTTTCCAAAATTCCTCTCGTCATTTGTAATCGTTTCCTCAAAATTGAATAGAAATTTTACCAAATATATGGTAACAAATTCAGGACCTGTTAACCCGCTAAAGCCCAAGGTGTGTCATAAAATAAAATTTTCTAATAAATTTGTTAATATAATATCATTTCACGCAAACATTGGAAGTCCATGGTGGTATTATCGTTACATTCTGACCCGTAGGGGAGACTGGGGAGACTTGATCCCTTTTTCTTAATTTACCTGAAACTTTAAGAATAAACACAAAACTAGATCCGATTTCCGTACAAAATGGCAGGTAAACATGTATTGCAAGTTAATACATAGAAAAAGGCCTTTAAATTATTGTTAAAGTTTTCAAAACTGTGTTTTTATGGAGGCATGTCTTATAATGTATTTTTCAAAAATGGGTGACACTTGATTCCCCTTTCAGCACATGGTTTATTTAAAGGGAAAATCATTCCAGAGTCTTCCTATTCATTTTCTTTTCGAGTTTTCTTGTATTTTCGATGAATATGGAGTGTTTGAAATTGTAAGATTTCCTTGAATTTTTAAGGATATGCCGTATTTTCAAAATGGGGAGACTTGATCCCCCTTTTTTTGGTTTGTACTAAAGTACTAATTATCTGACACATTTTATCGTTGAGTAGACTAGAATTCCAAGTAAATAGAGGCTTCCGAATGGAATTTTATTTTTCACATGTATAATGTGTGTGTAATCCTCGGGGGATCAAGTCTCCCCATGTCACTGTTGTGTATACTAAGCTGAATTAATTAAAATATGTGAACAACAGTCTTATTTGGATAAATAAGTTTAAAAGTATTTTATTTAAACTATGTGCTGTGAAATTTTGACACGATTTGGTTCAATTTTCACAAAGTTATTGAGATTTTTCGGAATCGCCTTAAAGATTTCTGAAGGACTGAAAACAAACCATCAGCCGTTAAAAAATAATGCAATATACAATCGAAATCACTTGTAGGCAAAACATAGTCGTTTGTCCAGGAGTAGTTTTGGAAAAATTATGCTAGAAGAAAAATGTTTTTGATTCCGAGAAAATATGGGGGGAACAAGTCTCCCCAGGGATCAAGTCTCCTCAGTCTCCCCTATTGATAGAAAACAACTCTAAGTAGGATGTAGCGATGAAATTACATTGTAGCTTACTACAGGCATGTCTATACATTTCAAAAATTTCTCTCATTTAATCTTATATATTTCAAACTTTTTTATTTAGTTAGACCATACTGAGACCGTATGGTTTCGATTCTTGGTCAGTCTAGGATCTTTTCGCAAGGAAAGTCTACAAATAACGTTGTTTTTTATCTTTATTTCACATTTTTCTGCCCCATACGTGGGGCAAAAAAAAAAATGAAAAATGATAAGTTTTTAAAACCTAAATTTTCATGCATTTGGAACGGGGACTCCTCAAAAAATGCAGTAGGCAAAACAAAGTTTGCCGAGGACAGCTAGTAGACTATAAAAACGTTCTTAGAACCATCAAACTTCAATAAAAGGTATAAGGTTTTAAGACGGTTTTCAAAACCTCTACAAGACTAAATGGTCATCAAAATGTTACCTGGGCGGGAAGAATGCCGGAAGAAACCGTGGATTCTGAACGAATCCCTGAAGGAATCCCTAAAATAATCTTTCCTATTCTCCCAAAGGCTAAAGGCATAAAACCTCCTCTTGTTTTCACTAACATATTTACAATTCATATGCACTTCCAATGAGAAGGACTCTTTTAAGGAAGTGCGGTTTGCTACAGTAAACTATATAAGCCTTGGAACTCTATACTAATATTAACTTCTAAGAGCACTTTGACTATTCTTTGACTGTTCTCTAAGAAAACCTCGGAATAGACTCTGAAAGAACCTTTTTTTTTTGTTTTCATCTAACGTGTATTTTAACTAAAGCTTAAATAAAGGAAACCCAGGAATAATCAAGAGATTTATTTCTGAAGGAATCCTTGAAGGGATTTGGGAGAAATTCCAAAAGCAATCTCAAAATAAATCTGAAATATCTGAAATAATGCCGAAAGGAGTCTTTTAAGGAATCAATGAAAAAATGTATAAATGAATCTCAAGAGAAATCTCTGAAAAAAACCTGGTACAATCATTAAAGAAATCCTAGAAAGAGTCCCTGAGGGAAGCCGGGAGAAATCCTCAAAGGAATCCTAGCAGAAAATCCAGGAAGAATCTAGGAGGAATCCCAGAAGAAATCCTTAAAAGAATGTCGGACGAAATTATTGAAGGATTTCCGGGAATAATTCCTGATGTAATGCCGGAATCACGGGACAATTCCGGGGAGGAATTCCGGGAGAAATTCCTAATGAAATCCTGGGAAGAAACAATTGAGAAATCCCGGAAGGAGACCCTTGTGAAAATCAAGAGGAAAACACTGCAGCAATCCCGGGGAAAACGCCGGAAGAAATCCGTAAAAGAATCCCTGGAGACATCAATAGAGAAATCTCTGGAGAAATCCCTGTTGAAATCGCAGAAACCAATCTAGGAGGAAATGTCAACAAGAATCCCGGGAAAAGTTCTTGATAAATCTTGTAAAGCATGCCCAAAGGAAACCCATGACAATCGAGGCATAAAACCCTCGAACAAAGGAATCTTGGAAGGAAGCCCAGAAGAAATCCCTGAAAGTATCCTGGGCGAAAACCCAGGAAGAACCCTGGAGGAGTAATCCCTGGAAGCGAGAAAGAAGTCCCTAAAGAAATACCGGGAGGAACCAATCAAACAATCTCGAGAGGAATCCCTGAAGCAATCCCGAAAAAATCCACAAAGGAATACCAGCTGGAATCAGTGAGAGTACCCCGGAAGTATTACGGAATTTATGACAGAATCCTGGAGGGATCCCTCAAAGAATTCTAGAATAAATCATTAAAGAAAACTCGGACAGGAAACCCGAGAGAAATTCTGGAGAGAATCCCGGAAAGGAATTCCGGGAGAAATTACTGGAGCAATCCTGGGAAATTCCTGGAAGAATCCTTAGAAGAATACTTGAAGGTATACCAGGAAGAGTCCTGAGTCGAATACCGGGAGAAATTCTGGGATGGATCTCTCCAGGATTCTCTTGAGGAATTACAAGACGAAACCTGGTAGGAGCCCTAAGAGGAATTGCTAAATATTTTCATAGATAAATCCCTGTGGAAGGTCTTGTTTGTAGACCAAGATATCCGTGATATAAATTACATCCGTGCCATCTAGGGCGAGATCGCGCAACCTGGACGAAACACTTACTACACAATTGAAGTTGGACTCATAACTCGTGAACATTTGTAATTTTTAAATCAACGTTTGCGGCACCTACTGAGCCAATATTAACTGTGTACCGTGTACGAAGGATGGATTTTCTGAACAACTTTTCCGAAGACGGAATATACTAGATCCATTTTTTATGCCAATAATTAAAAAATGCCTAAAAGGAGGACATTTTGTGCATTAATTAAGTCAGGAATTCAACAAATTTTACTCCTGGACACTTGAGATGGGACGAAGGAGGTTTCCAGAAAGCTCCCAGAGAGCCCAGATAAAAGGGGTTCCAAAGGGGCTGCAGCGTCGTATCAGGGGATTTCAGGAGCCTTTTAGGAGCGTTCCGTCAGGTTTCGTTGGTGTTTCAACAAGGATACGGGATTTTCAGATGATCTAAAGATATTATATGGAGCTTTTTATACATAGCAAAAGATTCATATTTCTCACAATGTTAAAGTTCGATTTTTTGTTAAAATTAAAACACTATTATTAAAAAATGTTGAAGCACAGTCGTCAGATTTTGGTCGTGCATATAACTTTATTTCTTTCGTTTTATATAGTTATATTTTGTTAACTAGCGTAATACGCTACGTGATGGGTGCATATTACACCACCATCCCCTCAGGAGACGAAGAATTCCCACTTTGTTCGTAAAAGACGAATCACGAGCGTGAAGGGACCAATGACATACCGTGCACTGAGCGCGGGTGTTTGCATCCATCGCCGCCGTCATCGCAGTCGGCGAGGACGCCAATGCAACGTGGAACTCCCGTGAGTATGCGGGTGCATGGGTGTGTGCACAGCAGCGTGCGCTTGCTGCGATTTCCATGTCCCTAGCTGCATGTCACACAAAAGTTATATAATTGTTTTCGGTGGCTTCCTGCCTTCCCGGGCACACTTGAGCCCGTGCCACGGCCGCTTTGATCGCCGTTTTTGTTGGCTGACAGTGCTGATGCTGCTGCGGCCTAAACTTCAACAGGATACTTGAGAGCTGCTTGGCTGCATTGTTGACTTTGGATAGCTCCTTTTGTGTGTAGGTATGGGCTCGTGGAAGTTTGCTGGGAACTCAAAGGCCAACTGAAGTGGCAAGTGTATTGACGGTGGGAAAACGGTATAAACGAAAGAGACAGCGTGAAGATTGTAACCGGATTTTGAAGTGATAAGAGCCGGGAAATGAATTCTCGGGGTGGTGGTTATAATGGGACTTCTCAAGGCAAATTAATGGGATGCTTTTTAAGAGGTTATATAATTTTCGCTTTGATGACCGCAAAGCCATTGCACACGGACATTCAGCGAAATTCAATCAAACCTGATTGTCATTTTATGTTCAGATTTATGATAAGTCAGTATTCAGTCATGCAGTATGAATGGAACATCAAAGGAGACGCATGATTGTTTACTAGTTTTCGAACGCAACCGACTACTTCGATGATGAACGCAATCCAGTTCCCTGTCCTCATTCAAATTAAAGCTTCATTCCGAGGAAGCAATTATCTATTCGCTGTTCACCTATTCGAACAGCAATAAACGACACCCCTAAGCCCCCCAACATACCAGGAAAGAAAATATACGGCAATTTAAGCGAATTTCAACGCAAAATCCCCCAACACACCGTGTGCGATTCCCCTCGGGAGAGGGAGCATAATGAAGCGAACGCACCCATTAACCATCGGCGGATTATGTGGAAACGCCAATAAATTATTCCCACCTTTGCTTCCGAGGAACCGATATAAAGGTGCCTGGTTCCTAGTCGAGATGAGCGGGAATTTGTTTGCATTTTGCACCGATCGTTAAATAGCGAGGCGGCGCCGTACGGTGTGGACTTACATTCATACTACATCCATTGCGTGTTGTTGTTGTGTATAGCTTTAAATTCGGTGTCACCTTGCTCGCTCGGGCGTTGATTGATGATCGATCCGGCTGTTTTTTCGGTGGCAGCGCCGCGTGTGAGCTAAACATTTCGAGTAAAGTACGTGCGCATCACGCTAAATCATTATCTATCTCGTCAGCCAAGTAAAAGTCCATCACTAGGATGAGCGTTAGCATTGGTGAAGGTACACATAATCGTACCCAGACAGCCAATTTGCACGTATAATGAAGTTTATGTTCATTTTATACATACTTTTATGCGGTAAAGTTACATCGCATTAGATGCAGTAAGAGTGCCTTATGCGTACAAAAGTAGAGGCGCTATACGTGCATTGATGGAAAAATATTAACGCTATATGACTTGAAGCGATATCTCATGCGATGCACGGTGTGCACTATGGTCGGCTGTTTGGGTCCGTATGAAGTTGATCATCAATATTAACTTCTTTTCCCGATCAGCCTAGATAGCTGTGTAGTGTCGGTAGCGGTTGTCTCAGTTGGCTAAGAATAACACTACGGACCACCTGTTCCGGGGGTAAAAGTCCACTAAACAGGGAACCCCAATCCAAGGTGTCAGGCGACCGGTGCTGATGGATGAATGGTTGAGGGGGTTCAAAATATGCTCGATCTTTAACGGAGCCCGTAACGTAGGTAGATCGCCTTTATGTGTTGCGTTACGGTTCAAGATCTACCAAACCGAACCCTAGTGACATCCGGTTTGTCAAGTTGGGGTAATGTGTTTTGGTAATAAGGATTCATGATACAAAGTCCTTGTTACTGATGACAGTTTCTAAAAATGCATTTATTCTGCCTTGTTGATAGTTAAAGAATCGGGCTTTGCCCACCCGAGACTACACTTGATGTTAGGAAAACAAAGCTTTACGTATCTAACTGCTCACTAACCTATCAAGGACTGTTAAGTTCTGGTACTTCAAGGACTCACGTGCATTCTTTTTGCAGAACACATTCTCTAATTTGACAGAGTTTTGCAACTAGCCTAAAGTCCCGGGTTTTCTTTGTTGTCCTGGGACTAAACTAGAAGCAAGACATGGATGGGGCTAGAGTTCCGATGCATGGGTATATATCAGTACCACCGTTTTGTTTTTCTCAGAATTCAAATAGATTGGGTTTGATTAGGGGCGCTCTTTCACTGGGATTTAAATCTCTATGATAACGGGACCTTTTTATCGCAATCTATTTCTTGCACCTCTGGGATAACAAAACAGGAACTGTACAGAAATCGATGCTTTATTGCCTCTCAATGACAATGGAGTAGTACGACATGCACTAAATACTAAGGATACGGGTAATGCCACAAAAGATCTAAATACTGGTCGCAGTGGCTCACCCGAACAGAAAAAAAAAATGGCGACGTAATCTATCATCTTATACGACTTAATAATATTCAAAAAAAAAAACAATTCTTGTCACCTCAGTATCGAACTAATAGCTTTTGGACTATCGAGCCACATTCACACTTAACACCAAACACTACTTATGTAACACACTGCCTAATTGCCATGACATTCTAACTCACCTCAGTATTTGTTGGAATGCAATTGGTTGCTCTGCGTTGTACGTGTTCGGCAGGCTATCTGGAGCTCAAAAAGATGAATCGTGATTTGCCGCACAGTTATCACTACCCCTCTCTTGATAGGAAAACCCATTGTTGATTATCAGGTCAACAAAACAAAAATGATGACTTTGTAACTTATTTTGTCACCATAATGATGATTGCTCACTTTCTTATAGCTTTTTGGTACACCAAGAGCACCTCTTTCTTTGTTATCACATATTACATGACAATATGCCAACGTTAACGATACTAGCTTATGCGAGTTTGTGCGCACATTTTAGAGTGTTTATTTTTACTTTTATGCGATTCAGTTTGTACACCAATGCGAGATAAACTGACATAATAAGAAAAGTACCAAGCGAAGTCGTAAGACCATCGCAGTACGCAACTATGCGAATTCGATTGACACTTTGCGAGTTCGCTCGATCGCTTTTGCAAATGAGCAAAGTTTATCGCAATAAAACATCAGAATATCGTCTACTACGATGTAGTCATACATGATACAAGTTAATTTGCACTCTTAAATGATTTAACCAAATACATTGCAATAAGATAAAAAAACATCATAAGCGATGAAAATTATCCCTCAGTCGTACATATATACGATAGTGACTTGAAATAATACTTTATACGATGTTCAGCGTGCATCGTTATGCGATTCCTGGTTGTCTGGGATAGTTTCAACTCCGTGATTGACCAGAGCGAGCGGAATTACACAGAGAATCAATAGAAGGGGCTTGTAATAGGTCCATCACTAAGGGTTACTGAAAAAAGAAGATATGGGGCCATCCATAAACCACTTGGTCATGCTGGGGGATGGGGAGGTGGTTAACCCAAAGACCACGATCCATATTTTTTTTTTGTATAAACAAAAAACCACGGGGGGTAGAGGTGGGTTCGGAATCTCCCAAAAAAATGACCACGTGGTTTATGGACAGTCCCTATGTTGGCGTTAGCGTAGTTACGGTATACTTCGTAGATGGGATACTAACAACATTTATGTACCTTTTGCTAATCTTGCTCGGACTGCTTTTCGAAACAAGGCCGGGGAGTTAACTTTGCTCCAATCTTATGCAAAAATACCAAAAGCACAAATGTCATTATTCCCGGCCACGCCCATCTTTACCGTAACTTGGGATAGGGGAAGGAAGTGTTGATGTAGCACTTATTTAAGAGGCCTCCGACTCAGTGACACTCCCATAAGTACTACGGAGTGGGTGGTTGGGAGATGTATTATGTAGGTCAAGGATTTGCCTGAAAAGCTGCCGAGGGACTCACGGCATTGGTTGTTTAGTTGGTTAAAATTAAATCTTTTGAAAGCCGGCAATCAAAAGAGATTTTTTTCTATTTATTGTTTAAATAATTATGTTTCTGCTCAGTTAGAGCCCTAAGCAGAACGGATCCCTCCAGGGTCATCGGAACTTTGCAATAAATGTTTAAAACGCGAGGAAAAAAATGGCGACTCGAGAAATAACAAAATGGGTAAAAGAAAAGAAAAAAAAAAACAAAAAAAAGCTAAAAAATTACAAGATCAAAATTTGGTATGGTAGATCTTACGCCGTAACGCACCATTATAAGGTGATCTACCCACGTTACGGGGCCGGTTTATGGACAGTCCCTATGGAACATTAATTAGGTTTCAGGTCATTAGGCCGAAGTACGTTTAGAAGAGGGGTCTCCAGTTAGCCTAGTGGTTAAGGCTATGGATGGCCAATCCGGAGACGGCGGGTTCGATTCCCGTTCCGGTCGGGAAGCTTTTCTCGACTCCCTGGGCATAGTGTATCATTGTACTTGTCACACAATGTACAAATTCATGCAATGGCAGGCAGGGATGGTAACACTCACTTGCAACGAGTTACATTCACTTGCTATTTTCTCAGCTCAGAAGCGTGCAATCAAGAAATAATGTTTAGGCGACTTTTGCCATGTGATTTCGTCTAAAACTTTGCCGAATAGAGTAGGGGTCGCACACGAATCCCAAGGTCGTGACAAAGCTGTGAAAGCGACTCTCCACGAGGTGAGTGTAATTTACATTCACCTTGTGGAGAGTTGCCTTCGTAGATCCCTCACGACTTCGGTATGCGTGTGCGATCCCTACTCTATTCGGCAAAGTTTTAGACGAAATCACAAGGTAAAAGTCGCCCATACATTGTTTCTTGATTGCACGCTTCTGAGTTGAGAAAACTGCAAGTGAGTGTAACTCTCTCCAAGTAAGTGTTCCCATCCTTGATGGCAGGTAAAGAAAGCCCTTCAATTAATAACTGTGCTCTAAGAATACTAAGTTGAAGAGAGGCAGGCCAAGTTCCAATGCGAACGTCGAGCCATAAAAAAGAAGAAGAAGAAGAACGTTTAGAAGAATAGGTCAGTAGGCCGAAATTCCAAATTCCCTCATAAATGATAGTAAGATGTTTTTTTTTATCTGTATTAACAAGATTTTTAGCCCTGGGCTAGTTCATCTCGGGATCCACTTTTTTTTCCTTCCGAAGGAAGAATTCACATTTTTGTGAGTTTGTCGGGAGTGGGATTCGATCCCAGATCCTCGGTGTGAAAAGCATTCGCTATAACCATCACACCAGATCCGCTCCATGGATAGTAAAATGTAATTCGTCCTGATGACCATTCGGCCTAATAACCAATCATCTTTATCGAATACTTCCACAGTTATTTGCCCATAAACGCCCAGCTTCCTATATATTGAACAATACTTTTGAAATAAATATCTTGAGAATAACACAATACGATCTACATAAATAAAAATGAAACACTCCTGAAATTCCATGAGATCCTTCATGGTCACTCTTGAAACGCTCCTTAGACGTCCAGGTACTTCCCCTGAAACTCCCTGGGACCATCTAAATTGCCCCTGAGATCCTGTGGAACACCCCAAGAACCCCTGCAACGCCCCTCAAGCGCCATTGAGACTCCCTAGAGCTCTACGAGAGCCCCTGTGACCCCATTAAACCCCCCGTGAACTCCCGATACTCTTTGAAACCTCACGGGACTTTTTGAAAACGCTCCTAATACCATCTGGTACATCCTGAAACTTCTTGAAACGCCACCGAAACCTCCCGAAGCAGTGTTGCAAAAATTCGGAGAGTGTCCCAAAAAGACCACGTGGTTTATGGACAGTCCATAGGGACTGTCCATAAACCACGTTTTTTTTTGGGAGAATCCGAACCCACCTCCCCCCCCGTAGTTTTTTGTTCATACAAAAAAAATGTATGGATCGTTGTCTTTGGATCAATCGAGCTCAAATTTGTACCAATGACGCACATATAGTAGGTTGACAAACAGTCAAAATTTGAGAATTTTTGATGCATACTATGGAAAGTTACAGCATGTTGAACTTTTTTGTGAGAGAAACAAAAGTTGCCTATCCCAAACATTTTGGCCACCCCCTGCAAATGCAATGTTGAACAAAATATTGCATAACATAATTAGTTATCAACTTGAACTCAATGATAACTTAATTTCTTATCATGTTGGTATCCGAGAAGTAAATTTGAGTTATCATTTTTGTTATGTTTGCTCTTAATTCAACCTAAATGATAACAAACTCAATTATCAAACGAATGATAACCAGGTGAAAGAACTTGTTATCATTTAGTTATTCGCCTTTGCTCGTGTAGTTATTTGAGTGACAATCCATTCAAATGACAAGGAATCGTTTCTCATTTGGAGAGTACTGAAAGTGCTTCAAACATGTGTAGAAGCTGAAATGAATAAAAAGATTAGTTGGCTACTGTTCGACGAATTTTTGCAACGCTACTTCAAGGGGTTTCGGGGGCGTTTCAGGGAGTTTCAGGAGGTACCAGAAGGTATCAGAAGCGTTATAAAGAAGTCTCGTGAGGTTTCAAAGAGTACCGGGAGGACACGGGTGATAGGGTCACAGGGGTTCTCGTAGTGCTCCAGGGAGTCTCGAGCGCGCTTGAGGGGTGTTACAGGGGTTCTTGGGGAGTTCCACAGGATCTAACGGGCAATTTTAGGTGGTCCCAGGGAGTTTAAGGGGGGGGGATACCTGGACGTCTAAGGTGCGTTTCAAGAGTGACCAAGAGCCTTATGGAATTTCAGGAGTGTTCCAGGGGCATTTCAGGAATCCTAGGGTGCTTCAGAGTGTACCTATTTACAGGGCTGCTAAATATCAGTCTAACTGCCTGTTTTTCAGCTGATTTTGAATAACTGCGGCGGTCGTTTTCAGTTCCAGTTCCTGAAAGAGTTCACAAGCTTCACTCGTTAGCGACCTTACCAAGTATCATTCCCAATCATCTACACACTGCTCGCGCTGACAGGCCATTCGGCTCAAGCGGTGCACCGCGGTGGCTTCTGAGAATGAGTACCCTATACGCCATCACGGGTGAAAACACGCATAAACTGAAAATTTAGTGGATGATGTCGAACGTGCGAGCGTGAGTACCATATTCATTTCTCTCCCATAATGCCAATTGGAAAACAATCACAACAGGCAAACGAAAAGGGAGAAAATGAAAAAAAAGCAAAATATCGCTATCATACAGGTCTGTCGAACAACTGTAGACCTGCCTAGAGGTCTGACGAGCATTTCAGGGGGTCACAGGGAGTACGTGGACATCTCTGGGCCGTTTCAGGGGGTCACACATTTTAAAAGCTCCTGAAATCTCCATAATCCTTTTTAAATACTCTTGAACACCTTTAAATTCCTAAGATCCCTCCAGAACTAACCCTTAAAATACTCCTGGAATGCCACGAACCGCCCAAAAACCTCCATAAAGTCATTGAAACGCCCTCAAATTGTGGTTATGGAGGCTTAGGCGGATTTGAAACGCCCTTAAAAATGTGGAGCGGACCTGGTGTAATGGTTAGAACACTTAGAGACGAACCAGCCAAGGGCTGAAAGTCTCTCAAATAAAGATAAATCAATCAATCAATTAGAACACTTGACCATCACGCCGAGGACCTGGGATCGAATCCCACTCCCGACAAACCCACAAAATGTGGGTTCTTCCTTCGGAAGGGAAGTAAAGCGTGGGTCCCGAGATGAACCAGCCTAGGGCGAAAAATCTCGTTAATACAGATAAAAAAAACGCCCTTAAAATCCCCGTGATCCATTTGAAATGCCCCTGAAACCCATAGTAACATCTTCAAAAAACATCCTGAAACCCCCTGAAACGACCCTGGAAACCTCTTGAAGCGCCCATAAAGTACCATCAAACGCCACTAAAACCTCTCGGAACGCCCTTAAACGTTCCTGAAATCCGCAGAAACTGTCGGAAATGCCTCTGAAATCTCTTGTCACGCCCTTTCAAAGGTCCTGAATTGATCAGTTACCCTGAATCGATTTTAGAGTCCCTTGAAACGTCCCTGAAATTCTAGTAATACTTTTGGAGTGCTCCCAAAAACACCGTAATCTCATTGAAACGCCAACTAAACCTGTCGGAACGCTCTTAAAAGGCTGCTGAAATCCCCTGACACGTCGCCGCAGTCCTTTTGGATCTTCAAATTTTCTGCGCTCTCTGGGAACTTTCTAGAAACTCCCTTCGCCCCATCTAAAGTGTCCAGGAGTAAAATCTGTTCTCGAAAACTAAATTTCATACACATTTTCCCGTTCAACCTAAGCAAAGGGGGGAAAGCAAAGGCAAAGCAAAGGCAAAGCAAAGGCAAAGCAAAGGCAAAGCAAAGGCAAAGCAAAGGCAAAGCAAAGGCAAAGCAAAGGCAAAGCAAAGGCAAAGCAAAGGCAAAGCAAAGGCAAAGCAAAGGCAAAGCAAAGGCAAAGCAAAGGCAAAGCAAAGGCAAAGCAAAGGCAAAGCAAAGGCAAAGCAAAGGCAAAGCAAAGGCAAAGCAAAGGCAAAGCAAAGGCAAAGCAAAGGCAAAGCAAAGGCAAAGCAAAGGCAAAGCAAAGGCAAAGCAAAGGCAAAGCAAAGGCAAAGCAAAGGCAAAGCAAAGGCAAAGCAAAGGCAAAGCAAAGCAAAGGCAAAGCAAAGGCAAAGCAAAGGCAAAGCAAAGGCAAAGCAAAGGCAAAGCAACGGCAAAGCAAAGGCAAAGCAAAGGCAAAGCAAAGCAAAGCATATCAACCTTATCAGCAAATTACTTCATTATATACAGAAAACAAAAATTAAGAAAAAAACACGATACATGAATACAAAATGATCATTGGCAGAAGAAGCTCTCAGTTAATAATTGTAGAAGTGGTCATAAAACACAATATGAGTAGTAGTTTGAGTAGATGTTTGTGCAAAAATTATAACAGAAGACGAAATAAGCATCTGCTCAATCCCATGGAATTTGGCGCTTTGAGTCATCTGCATACATGGCTAAATCAGTGTGCTAGCCAGCCATATGACGGACGCGCGACGATACGTAGACCGACATAGGTATATGACGATGCTTGACCATGGTCTCTGCCATGACGAACGGATTCTGAGTGTGGAGAGCGTGTCACCAGCAGCAGCGGAGAAAGAAAATCTCACTCGCTAGGAGCACTGAATTGAATTCCCTGGCTCCGAAGAGAGAATGATGACCGTGGTCCTTGAGTTGTGTTGTACGCTTCGAGATGAAAAGTGGGCCAAATGTGAGCACGCGAGCCAAATGCCAACCATGCTGCTGCTGCTGCTGCTCACGGTCTCACTTGATGGCGACGACGACGACGACGACTGACGGCGGAGCTAGAATGCGAAACCATGAAAAGCGATGCGAACGAAATGTGAGGAAGAGGAAACGAATGGAAAACTCTTCTAGAGTTGGGTGGATGGGGTGGGAGCGATGGGAGAGCACCGTAGTGGGTACAGCTGCGTGCAGCATCCACATCGGAGTTTGGTTGAATGCAATTTGCTTGTTACGAGTTTTTCTATTGTCGAGAGGAATAGCGTTTGTTTGTGTGTTGTTCTGGTTGTTGTTGTTGTTGTTAGTTGACTCCCTGCGGAAATCATTGGTTACGGTGGTTGTTTCATTCTCATTTCTGCAGAAAGTTAGTTGAGATTGTCCATTTCAAACTCGATTTGATTCCTAAATAGAGCAATGTGGTGGTTGCTGCATTTCTTCTTGTTGAGGGCGAACCATTAGAGCTCTAGAGTGGTGTGGTTTTTGTTTGCTCAACTGTATTCAAACACTTCCTTTGCTCGGTGAAAACCATTACAGATGGATATAAGAATTGACCAGGCAAACTTGTCCGTGGAGACGCATCATACTTTAACCCAATTGTGTGTTTGTATGCAATGTAGTTACTTCGAGTTACTTCGAACGATGGCAGCAATTGTTTTCAAGTTTGAAACTCTGAAAACATAATCGGATTAAAAACAATTGTTAATTGTACTGTATCTTAGTAATTTGGGAACAGATCATTTAAAAGGACAGTTTACACTGTCTTCAACAAGAAGCTGCACAAATTCAACATTATTAACACTAGTCAAACGACAGAACTCAAGACAGCCAATGACTCAGTGGAGATTTTCCGTTTGAAGAAACGTTCTCTCTGACAGAAAAGGCAATTGAACACTTCAAAGCTACATAAAAAAAAACTAAATACTAAGAATACAAAACATAATTGGTTGAGAAGTTCAACTAAATTGATTAGTCAATTAAGATAAAATTTCACAGCATCAATGGTAGACGCTAAATTTCTTGCAGAACTCGTCAACAATAGTTTGTCAAATATACTTTTTTTGTAAACTTTCTTTTCATTCATGAATTTTAACTAATGCGCATATTCTTCACACAATTGTTAAATATACGTAAAACCCATGTTTATCTTTATGTCGATATTCTCGAAGAAATTCTTTGCATCCGGTATTTTTTTGGAACAATTTTATACATATTGTTTAACTATATATTTAGCAGTACTATTATGATTTTATTCCAAAAGTGCTTGGTGAAGTTATACTTACACTTTTTTATTACACTTAGTTTATCCTTGGAGATGAACCAGCCTCGGGCTGAAAATCTCCCTAATAAAGCTAATAATAATAATAATAACTTAGTTTATTAATTTAATTGGTACATCCCGAGTAGACGAAAAAATCAAAACAATATCATCACTTGATATTACTCAGTGAAGTACTCAAGATCATAATTAGCTTTTGGTTTGTTTGACATAAGAGATAAAAGATCAAAACCAAGGGCAGAAAATCTCTTTAATAAAGACAAATCATCAAAAGATCAAAAATAAGATGAAAAATTAGTAATGGGGAAGAACATATTAATATTCCATTTAGATATTAAAAGATCAAACTAATATGTGAGTAGGGCTCCACCACACTACCCCGAACGCCACTACTCCGAAAGCCATTACCTCGAATAGGCCATTACCCCGAAAGCCACTACCCCGAATGGGTCATTACTCCGAAAGCCAGGATTTGTTCTTCTTTGAATAATAGGCTGTTCTTTCAAATTAAGTTATTGAAAAATAACTGGTGGCCAAATTGGTCCGATATTTTTTTTTCTCTTTCTCGGGGTAGTGGCATTCGGTGTAATGGGGTAGAATCCTGAGGAGATCTGGGCTGTAGAACATCAAACCAATATCAAAATATATCTGACAGATGGATTAGAGTAAAAAAAATATAGCCGCGACCAGAATCGAACTTATGACCTTGTGATTTATAAGCAGTGACATTACCGCTACACTACAGCCCATATCTGAAAGTAAGAGGTAACTAGAGCATCAAGTTTTACGTTTTACAAGGTGTTTGCGGCTCATGGTAGTGGTGTTGGTTTGGTCGCGCCATGTTGTAGATGAGTGTGTGAAAGAACTAGTTTTGATCTTGAATAGTAGCTTTCAGATCGTACAATTTTCGGATGTTATAGATTATTTTGAGCAGTTATTTTCAGATTTTTCAATGATAAATGTTCTATTGCAGAATATTAGTACAGTTTCCACCCAAAATTGGCAAACTGAAGCGATAATATGGAAAACAAAAATGAATTAAGGCTCAATTGGAATTGTACCTATATTTTCCTAAACTAAAAGAGCACTTTTCTCTACATAATTTCACATATTATGCCTATGGAGAAGATCATAGTGTGCCCTGTTTGCGGCAGGATGCAAAATTTTGACTGTTAAGAATTTTCTCTCAATTTTCTGTCAGTTTCAGCGATTATTATAGACTAATGGCGATAAGCTCCACAGCGTATTAGACGCCAATCTCGTATTATCCTTGATTTTCTTAAGCACCGAACGGTATTATCGTTGATTTTAATCTGAGATTTAACTTTAGTGCGCCGATTTCGGCGCACTAGAATTTAATCTCAGATTTAAAATAACTGGCTGCGTGCTGTTGCATGCGAGAGAAAAACCAACACTCACACCACTGGAATCACATGAAGAAACGTCAAAGATAAACAAAATAAATAAACCAAGCAGCTGAAATCTGCAGCAAGGTGGAAATTTCTTCAGCTGCAGCATGTTTTCCGGAGAATTTCCCCGTGCCGTTTGCGAACTGGATGAGACGACCTGGAAGACAACTCCCTTTGGAAGTGCCTTGAAGATAGGAACGGCCGCTGCTACGAAATGTTATGGCATGTGGTGGAAAACTTGTGCAGAAATTCGCTTGCTCCTCAGTGCCCATTGTGAATAGCAGACATCCTACTGCAGCGATATTTCCGAAGAACGGTGGCTTCCTACTTGTTTGCTGGCAATTGATTCCAAACAGTTGACAAGTGTTGACAATTCAAAACTGTATTGAATACAACAGGTTTTGTTGAAGTGGCAGTTTTGAGCCGAAAATGTAAAGAATTCTACTTGTACCTGTTAATTCAACCAAGAACTACAGTTTTTTTTCCGGGGATGCCTCCAGGATTTCTAGAAATTTCACTCAAGACTTTTTTCGGAGATGTCTCCAGAAATATCTGAGACTGTTTCCGCAGGAATTTATTCGGGGATTCCTCCGGGAATTCCCTCGGAGACTCCCGAGGAATCCAGATTTTCTCTCGCGGTTTTTTCCGGGAATTTGGTCGTGCATAACTTCAAGTTTTTGTTGATTTTTTTTAGAATTTCTTCGCAAATTTCTTCGGGAGTTGCTTCAGTGATGCCTGTAGGGATTTCTTAGGAGGTGAATCAAGAAATTTTTTTGAAGATTTCCTCGGTTTTTACCCTTCTTACACCCATAAGAAGGGTATAAATACCGCTTGGAAAACCGACTTTCGATCCGAGGCCCGCAGGGCCGAGTCACATATACCAATCAACTCAGCTCGACGAATTGAGCAAATGTCTGTATGTGCGTGTGTGTGTATGTGTGTGTGTGTATGTATGATACAAAAAAATGTCACTCACGGTTCTCAGCCGTCTGTTGACCGATTTGAGTTCTCTTGGAAGCAAATGAAAGCTACTACATCCTAGTAGAACGCTATTGAATTTTATTTTGATTGGACGTTCGGTTACCGAGATATCTTTCAAAGAGTGCTAGGGAGTAGTACAACTTAATTATTTTAGATATTTTTGACAAAGTGTATCACCATAAATTTCTCAGCCGTCTATCAACCGAATCGGGTTCTTAAGGCTCGAAACGAAAGCTACTGCACCCTAGAAGAACGCTTTTGAATTTCATTCCGATTGGACATTTTGTAACCGAGATATCTTTCGGGGAGTACTTTGGAGTAATACAACTTAACTTTTTAAGAGGTCTTTGACAAAATGCTTCATAATAAATGAATCAGCCGTGTGTCAATCGATTTGAGTTCTCTCAGCATCAAATGAAAGCTACAGCATCCAAGTAGTATGCTATTAAATTTCATGCCGTTTGGACATTTTGTTTCTGAGATATCTTTCCACGAGTACTAAGGAGTAATGAAATTTACGCTTTTGAGAGATTTTTGATAAAATGTATCATAATACATTTCTCAGCCGTTTGTCAACAGATTTTTTATGATCATATTTGGTTACACAAGTTAGTTATACATGAAAATGCAATTGCATCAAATACATAAAAGCTACTATCTCTTTGTAATATTTGAGCTTAATAAACAGTAGCAAAAATATCACGGAAAGTATGTAGGAAAAGCTTTTTTTATGACCAAATCTGGTTTCTCAAGGAGCTCTGCATGAAAATGCAATTGCATCAAATACATAAAAGCTACCATCTCTTTTTAATATTTTAGCTTAATAAACAGTAGCAAAAATATCACGGAATGTATGTAGGAAAAGCCTTTTTACCCTTCTTACACCCATAAGAAGGGTATAAATATCGCTCGAAAAACCGACTTTCGATCCGAGGCCCGGAGGGCCGAGTCTCATATACCAATGAACTCAGCTCCACGAACTGAGCAAATGTCTGTATGTGTGTGTGTGTGTGTATGTGTGTATGTGTGTGTGTGTGTGTATGTGCGTTACAAAAAAAAGTCACGCACGTTTCTCAGCCGTCTGTCAACCGATTTGAGTTCTCTTGGAAGCAAATGAAAGCTACTACATCCTAGTAGAACGCTATTGAATTTTTTTCGATTGGACGTTTGGTTACCGAGATATCTCTCGAAGAGTACTTATGAGTCATACTTCTAAACTTTTTAAGATTTTTGACCAAGTGTATCATAATAAATATTTCGACCGCTTGTCAATCGATTTGGGTTCTCTTGGCACCAAATGAAAGCTACATCACCCTAGTAGATTGCCCAGAAATTTTATTTCGATTGCACATTTGGTTACAGAGATATCTTTCGAAGAGTACTTCGGATTTATACAACTAAACCTTTTGAGATTTTTGACCAAAAGTATCATAATAAATACCTTAGCCGTCTGTCAACCGATTTCGGTTATCCTGGCACCAAAAAAAGCTACAACATTCTAGTAGAGCCCTATACAATTTCATTAGGATTGGACGTTTGGTTACCGAGATACAGGGGATGGCCAAAATATTTGGGATAGGCAACTTTTTTTTCTCTCGCAAAAAAGTTCAACAAGCAATAACTTTTCATAGAGCGCATCAAAAAATCTCAAATTTTGACAGTTTGTCAAGCTATTACGTGTGCATCATTGGTACAAATTTGGGCTTGATTGATAAATATTTCGCAAAGTTAGAACCGTTGGCGTAAAACACTATTTTTCAGACACCTCATTTTTCAGGTGTCATATCTCGGAAACCAGTGAACCGAATTGAATGAAATTTTGAACGTACACTAACAATATGTAAATGCTTCACAAACTATTAAAACATAGGTACTTTTTAAACGTTGGAAAAAGTTATCATGGATTGACACTTTTTTGATTTTTCTCGAAAAAATTGTTTTTTTTTTACATCAATGTCAATAAATTTTAGTGTTGATATCCAAAAATTTTCCACTTCTGTTTTCAAGTTATCTCTAGTCAGTTATATTAGAGCCTATTTAGATTGAAGGAAGAATACATTTAGTAATTTTTGTGTGGTATTGTAAATTTGACTAATTTTCCTCTATATGGGTAAAAATTTCAATCCGGTATAACTTAATTCGCCGTGAGAAAATATTACATTTTATAACGGTGTATTAAGTATCAATATATTGTTGATAAACGTTAAAAAAAAATCATTCAATTCGGTTCACTGGTTTCCGAGATATGACAGCTCAAAAATGAGTTGTCTAAATAATAGTGTTTTAGCCGAACGGTTCTAACTTTGCGAAAAATTAGCCAATCGAGCCCAAATTTGTACCAATAATGCACATATAATAGGTTGATCAACAGACGAAATTTGAGATTTTTTGATGCACTCTATTAAAAGTTACAGCATGTTGATTTTTTTTTTGTGGGAGAAAAAAGTTGCCTATCCCAAACATTTTGGCCATCCCCTGTATCTTTCAAAGAATACTTGGGAGTAATACAGGTTAACTCTTTGAGAGATTTTTGGCCAAGGGTACCATAATAAATATCTCAGCCGTCTGTCAACCGTTTTGGGTTCTCTAAGCCCCAAATGAAAGCTTTAATATGCTTGTATAAGGCCCTGCAATTTTATTTCGATTCGGCATTTGATTACTGAGATATCTTACGAAGAGTATTTCAATAAATTCTTTTTTTTATTATATTCACTTGTTATCTTGCATTTGTTTTTGACCAGTCTATTTTTAAATAAATGATGCTGACCTCATACAAAGTGTATACTAGCAGGTTATTGTTTTCAACAAAATTATAAATAACAAATTACAAATACACAGGAATTTTATGGAAACTAACAATATGTTAAATGAAAGCTTTGAAGAACCAGACAGCCAAAATAACTAGCTAATACCAAAACTGATTAAGTTACTTAGTAGATATATCATTTTTGTCGTTTTTACACCATAACCATGAATACCAAGTACTTCGGAGCTAATTTAATTGACTGATTAAGATATATTGTATCTCGCTGATTTTCTTACTCATTTGTTAATCGATTCAAGATCTCTTGGCAGTTAATAAAAGATACAAAATTCCAGAATATGTAAGCTATTTATTAAACATTCTATACAAGACTCTAGGAAGTGTCTGGCATTTCTGGTAGTTTAGTCCATGGTCCATGATGCTATTTTGGAAACCAATCCACTATGTGCCAAATCCACAATATTTTCTAGAACTTTTGGTAAATTACACAAAACAAATATGTTAAATACAAATAATACAACAATAATTTTAATAAGTGTAAGAAGGGTTCTGTTCACCATAGGTGGATTAAATCGGGTTTTTTATGTGATAGTCTCGAGGATTCTCGCAGGAATACTTTCTCCAGGAAATGTTTCGAAAATTTCTCTCGAAGTTTCCTCTAGGAATTTTAGCGCGGATTCCTCAAGGGATTCCACCAACGATTGCTTTAGGAATCCAAGAAATACCTTTGAGAACTCCTAAAGGAATGCTTTCGGGAATGTTTTCAAGAATACTTTCAAAACTCCTTCAGCAGGAAGTTCGATTCCTTCAGGAGTTCCTTCAAGGATTCCTCCAGAATTTCTTTCGGGGATTGCCCAGAAATTCCTTCGCAGATTCCTTCAGAAACTTAATCTATGATTCCTGTAGATTTTTTCAGCAATTTCAACATGGACATAATACTTAAGAAATTCCTCCGGATTATATTTGATGATACCCTAGGAATTTCATCGTGGTTTCCTGCAGGAATTCCTTCGTGGTTTCCTGCAGGAACACCTTCAGGGAGTTCCCTCGGGGATTTCTCCAGAAATTTCTTCGGGGCTTTTTCCAGGTATTCATGCGGAGATTTCTCTTGGCATTTCTTCGGATATTCCTCCAACACTTCTTTCGCGGATATTTACGGATATTCCTTCGAGGATTCCTCGAATTTTCTCCTGGGATGCTCCAGCACTTCCTTCGTGGGAAGAAATTCCTTCGGGGATTCCTTGGGTGACTCCTCCAGAAATTCCTCCAGGAACTTCTTCAAGGACCCTTCCAGAAATTCCTTCAAAAATTCCTCCAGAAATTGCTTCGGGGATTCCTCCAGGGAGTCTTCCGAGGGATCCGACCAGAAATATCTTGGATAATTCGACCATAAATTCCTTCGATGTTTCCTCGAGAATTCTTCCAAAGATTACTTTTTGCTGCAGGTTTTGCCCATGGATCATTTCTAAGAATTTTCTTAGGATTTATTTAGGAATGTTCCCGGAAAAACATCCTCAAGGATGATAGATAATTTTTCAAGAATTTGAACACAGATGTTATATGGAATTCTGTCAAACATTTTTCTAACAAATACTCCAAGAACTGTCTCAAAAATTCTTGCAAGAATTCCTCCTGATTTTTTTCAATATTTCTTACAAAAAAGAGTAGACATTTTTTCTAGGATTTCTTCAGGAGTCCTTCAGTAATCCTCTAAAAATTCCTTCAAGCAATTTCGCCAGGAATTCAACCTGTAATTTAGCAAAAGATTCCCACACAAATACTTCCAACGAATCCTAAAAGTAATACCCCAGGGAATTTCTGGAAGAATACCAAGAGGACACCATGAAGCAATTCTTAAAGAAGTCAGTAAAAGGATTTCTAGTCGAATCCCATAAGGGATTCCTAGACATATCCCTAAAGGAATTCCAAGAGAAATCTCTGAAGAAATTCCGGTGAAATGAATGAAAAAAAAATCTTCATGAATATTTAAAAAAATCCCGAAGGAAACCTGAAATTCCCTGTGGAATTCCCAAGGAGATCTGGAAGAGTTTCTGGAGAAATTCACCAAAGAATTTCTGGATACTATTACAAAGCAGTTTCTGGAGGAATTGCCAAAGGATTTTATGAATGAATTCCAGGAAGAGACATCTCCCAAGACTGCAGCGCCGATAAAAGTAGCTAAAATATCTCATATCAGTCGAACTCTTTTAAGTACCGTATCTCCGAAGGAATACCCTGAATGAATTCCTAGAGGAATCCCCGAGGAATTTGTGGAGGAATCTCGGCGGAAATCCCTGAAGGAACCTTGGAAAGCATTCCAGGAGGAATCTCTGAAGAAATTTCTAATGGAATCATTGCAGGAATTTCTGGAGGGATCCCTGAAAGAAATTTCTTAAGGAATGCACGATGGCTTTTTCTCCAATAATTTGAAGTTCCAGGAATTCCCCCGCAAGTTCCTCCAGGAATTCGTTCGAAAATTTCTCCAGGAATTCCTTCGGAAAATTCTCCAGGAATTCCTCCGGAAATTCCTCCGGAAATTCCTCGAATAGGGCTCAGGGGTCGATCGCATATCAGCTGAGGTGTCCAAAGCTGACCCCGTAGTATCCACGCAACTACTGCATCAATTATTCTGCAACATATGGAAAACCGCGACATTTCCGGCCGACTGTATGCAAAGCGTCTTAGTAAAGGTACCCAAAAAGGGTGACCTAACTATATGCAATAATTAGCAGGGCATCATGTTGCTGTGTATCGTTCTCAAAGTCCTCTGCAAAGTGATCCTTTACCGGATACAGGAGAAGATTGACGCAACTCTCCGACGGCAGCAAGCGGGATTCCGTGCCGGACGATCGTGTGTGGACCATATTGTCACGCTCCGTATCATCCTGGAGCAAATCAAAGAATTCCAAGAGTCCCTCTACCTGGTGTTCATTGATTACGGAAAAGCTTTCGAATCACGGAAACATATGGGAAGCCCTCAGGTGCAAGGGTGTTCCTGAGAAAATCATCGGCCTCATTGAAGCACAGTACAGGGCATTTCCTGGTGGGTGCGATTGACCGTGAACCGAATCGTGGATTGCTGTGGCAGACCATTATCATGAAGTACCTAAATGACTTCGAACTGGCTGATGACGTTGCTCTCCTAGCTCAACGGCACTTTGATATACAGATCAAGCTCGTTGATCTTGCCAATCGCTCCTCTGCGGCAGGTCTAACCATCATCGTTAACAATATCAAATCGTTGGATGTAAACAAGGTCAACCCTTCCAGTTTTACGGTAGCTGGGCAATCAGTGGAGAATGTTGAAAGCTTCCAATATCTTGGTAGACAAATGGCGGTCACCATGACGACACCAAGATCGACATAGGTGCACGGGTCAAGAAGGCGGGGCTGCTTTTGCGAGTTTAAGAAATGTATGGAAAAACAACGAGATTAGTCGATGCTCCAAATTCCGAATTTTCAACTCGAACGTGAAATCTGTGCTGTATTACGCTTGTGAAACCTGGTGTGTATTGCTACAGAAATTCGGGAGCGAAAGTGGAGGTGGGTCGGCCACACTCTACGCAGGGGCGGAAACGAAATCTGCAAGTAAGCGTTAGATTGGAACACAGAAGGACATCGCAGCAGAGGCAGACCCAGAGGATCATGGCGGCGCAGCCTCAATAACGAAATCAAGCAAGTCGACAGAAATTTGCCTGGTCACAGGTCAAGGCGATGGCCGGCAATCGCCCAGGATGGAAATCTTTCAGTTCGACCCTCTGCACCACCGTGGGTGCCCAGGACAGAAAGTAAGTCAGTACAGTCCATTCTCTACATGTCGATGTTCCACATCTCGATATCTCTCCCTAACTCGATGGTTTGATCGGTCCCTTCAATCTGCATACATTCTACCTTTCTACGTGTCGATATCTCCTTATCTCGATATCTCTCTATCTCGATGCGATCTTGTTCGTTTTTGTTCTAGATTTTCTCTCTATATGTCGATATGCCCGTTTTTACGGGTTGCTAGATCGCGTTTCTTAGGTGCAAAACATTCTGGGAATGCGAAGTGACATCTGTTGTTAACTAGGAAACTAGTTACGGACGGTTTTGCAATCTAGCATTACAAATTGGTTTTTGAATTCGATCTCTCCCTATCTCGATGGTCCCTTCAATATCGAGGTGTAGAGAGTCAACCTAGGAGTCAACTGCATCAAGCTGAAGCTGGCTTTATCGACGGCCGGTCAAAGTAACGAAGGGCGGTGTGCATAACTGCGTAAGGGCGTACGAAAAGAAGCTTTAGGTTAAGTGAGCGACTGGAAATCGAACTCGGGGCCCTTATACATGATTCATTTATACAAAAATCGCATTGCGAGTCAATTTGTAACTTCGCAGATAACAAACCTTTAGGTACAAGAAATACAAACTCGATTATAATTTCAAATTATTTGTCCTTCCTTCTCTTCTCATTCCAGGGATTGGAATTTTCCAGGTAACGACCAAGTGAACAAAAAAATCGACTAAAACAAAAGAAAACCTTGTTAACCGGGGAGTGCTGCTGCAATTGATTGTGTCTGCGCTTTTTTTCTTCCTGTGACAAATACCCGGTGCCCCCGTCCGTAGCCTATAGTGACAGCTCGTGAATTGTTTGGTAGTGTCTTCTTAAGTCGGAAGAACAACCGACGAGAAAAGTATTAAAAAAGTATTAAAAGAAAAATAAAAATATCTATTAAAGTTTAGAGCACAGCCTGCTGCTTGCCTGCCAAGGCAGCATTTTCGTTTGGATCGGAATCTCGTCGTCGTCGTCTCGTCGAGTGAAATGCCGTAGCCATTCGGCGAGGACGTCGCGACGCCACCGGTGATGGGCGCCCTGAGCAGCAATGGGAAAAATGAAGAAAAATGTTTGGATCGCGCGCGCGTTATATAACTACTAAAATAGAATCCATCAGCCAGCGGTGGCAACAACACGGCAGCAGCGTTGTCACTCGGGTGTGTTGTAGCAGAGAGCTCGCATCGTCCTCACAACCCGTTTCGTGGCCTGTTCCTCGACGGTTGGCGGCAGACGAGCGAGAGCGTCGCGGTCCGTTGAATCTGTGTGGCCTCCTGGCCGCCTGGGCACGCCAATGTGAGCGTGTGAGTTTCAGTGTCTCGTGTGTGAGCAACCGTGCGCTCGCGAGGTCGTAACAGGCGGAGGTGGTGGGCGACTACTCAGATGACGCTGGCTGGCTGCTGTGTAGTCTACAGTGGTTGACATGACTACCACGTTGCTGTCGTTGTCGTTGTCGTCGTCGTCGTCGTAGTTTGCTACGATGAGTGGAAATGCCTACGGCAAAATGATAAATAATTTCTGAGATTATGCTTTGAAACGAGCAAGAACAAGAAGAAACATCAGTGAAGCGTTACAAGGTGAAAACCGAGCGCTTCTCGGACACGAATCGGAAAGAAAATCATCCACATTTTTTTTTTCTCTAGAGGTAAGTGTCGATTTCATACATGCGAATGAAAGATAATTGAATTGTTTCCGATTGAATGTGGGGGAAGAGACTTTTAAATGACGATTTTGACAGGCAAATCGAAGATCAAAGCGATTTACTCCCACGTGACACACAGATTGTCCCCATGGGGTAAATTTGCGTTTTAGTCAATTTGATGAATTCGCTTTCGAAGAGCAATTTGGAAAGCAGCCTCAATATTGACTGTGGTCTTGGTAAAAAGAAAGAATCTCAATCAAAGGATGTCAGCACAGCACGGTAGAGGAAGATAAGATACTTGTTTCTTGAAAGTCGTCTCATGGGGTGCTTTGATGCTTGCCGGAAATCTGACGTCTGGTGATGGAATGTGTTTGTTGTAGGAGGAAAAAGAAACTCCTGGCAGTGCATCACCGGATCACAAGGTAGGGCAAAAATGCAAAAAAAAAAAAATCAACCTCACATTACATCGTTGCCTTTATTGGATTCAAAGAACATGAATCTTATTGCTTATCGAAGGAAATGTTTCCTTTTATTTATCGAGAAGATGCCTTATCGATTTTTGTTAAAGTACATTTCTATGAATAGTGGTGTCGGTTGCTCTCCGACTTAATCCGATATAAATTTCATTGGAATGCGCAATTTTTTATTCAAGCGTAACAATAGAGTTAATAAACTGTAGAGGACGAATGTCGCTGCTGTTCCCTTTTTTCTCGTTTGCAAACATGCCGGGTATCTATCTGTCAAACTGCATACTTTTTCGCTTTGACACTTATATTTCTCCCTATCTTCGCCAGCAAAAGATGTTGCGGCGGCGACGCCAGCGACATTCTTACTCTATAGTTTATTAGCTCTATTAGCGTAACAGGTGCGTAACAGGTGCGTAACTTAAACGTATTAGAGGTATAACAGGAAATCAGTGATGGAATTACTCTCATCATGAAGCAATTCGCGAGTGTAAAGCCAACACAAGCCTTACTCACGATTCCGAGAGTAAAGAGTGTGTGAGTTTATTCGCACCCGCCTGCTTCGTAAGCAAGAAGCAAAACAAAAACAGAAACACTCATGAGTTTTTATCGTGAAGAACTAGTGGAGCAGCGGGAAGTGCATTTTATTGTGGTTATAATAGCAAATTCAGTGATTATCAGTGCCGGATTTGGGCTTCGGGGGGCCCGGGGCAAACCCTCGAAAGTAGCCCCCAAAATTAAGATTTTGAAGATTTAAATCATGTATAACGGTTTTTGTATATTCTGTGTTTTTGTACATTATTCGTATTTTTATTATTTTTATTGTTTTTTGAAATTTAAGAAGAAATTTTTTTACACCATTGTTTTGATTATTCCAACATTTTTTTAAATTTATTTTCAATTGTTTTCATGATGTTGTATTATTGTTGGAAATATACAGGCCACCAAATATCAAGTGCTTCTGATGTCTTTTAAAAAATGAACCAATTCCAATCTAACTATCAACAATTTCGACGAATTTTTAAAATAAATGAAAAAAAATATGACGAACTTTTATTATAACATTTTTGCAAAAATTTCAAGATGCTGCATACAAATTTATAGTGTAAATTTCATCTTATTCAGATTGAACTATATTTGAAACTCTCATCCGAATTTATCAGCATATTTTAATACTTAATGTCCAACCTAGAATTATGCCTAGGGGCAAGACACTGTGCAGCGCAGAATAGCTCCGGCGCAATTCGGAGCAAATCTACTGATCAATAGTCGATCAATTTCCTTGTCTCCAAAAGCAGAAAATCGGACAAGACTGCTCGATTTTTCCCAGTTAACGCTTTGCGAAAAGCAGTGCGATCCAGCGAAATTATGAGCAACATTCTGAAAACAAATTTACACTCGTTATCTCTGTCTTGTCCCTAAGAATATGCAAACATTGTATTTAGGATAGAAATATTTTACAAATAATTCAAGAATCAGGTTGAACAATGTTTGGACTCTAACGAGTAACTGATGCAATAAATTCTCAAAAACTTGGGTGAAACCCAAAACGTAAATATGTAAATCCACTGCTCCGAAACATTCTTGGACACCAGGTTTTCTAAACTGTCCCGTATATCCTGAACCTCTTTAAGAATCATTATCTTCTCTTTCTCATTAAAACTTCTGTCCTGAACGAAGTGATGTAGATTAGTATTGAGCAGTTGTGAAAATTCAGATTATGAAATGATCTGGATACCCTCAAAGAACTCAATTTTAGCTACTTTAGGATTGGTATAAAATATATTCGTCTATTAAGGTGCATTTTTTATGGTTTCGTTATTCAAAATATATAGTGCTTCGGGATTGTTGGGGCCCCCCTTAATCGGGGGGCCCGGGGCACTTGCCCCCTTTGCCCCCCCCTTAAATCCAGGCCTGGTGATTATCCAACATAAACTAATGCTTTATGCTTCATTGTTCCTGAAAAGCAGTACTGCCAGTCGTTAAAATGCGTTTTTTTTTTTACAAAATGCAAAAAAAACTCACGAAGCTTCGCGAATCACATGCGAGTGCTTGCCAGCTTCGTTTACTCACGAATAAAGAAGTGAGAGTATTCTTGGGTCTCTATTGTTCACGAGCAGGTTTGTTTAGCTTTGTGTCTGTTCAGCTGCAATCTTCATCATTTTCCATCTCTGAGTCGGAGTTGGTTCGGGTTTTCTTCGCTCCCTCTGCGTGTTCCTTCGTTGTGTTTGCAGGCGCTGATAACTGGTCTGTGAGATATGTATTGGTTTTGCTGCACGGAGCTGTGGTTATGAGATTAACCACAGCAGGCGATCTGGTACGTTTATCTGTCCAATGAACTGTCACATTAACAATGCACAATGGGCCCAGAGCCGTATTTACGAAGACAAAACTGTTTGTGCCTGAACCTTAAGCTTTAGATACATGGTGTCGTTGGGAAAGTTTCTTCTTATTTGTTGACCTTTTTTTATAATCATTGGAAAAATTAGGGTGGTCCCTCTAGTTTAGTTGATCCAAACATCTGCTTTTTAATAGTTTTATGTACGTTTTCAGAATGTTCTACAAAGTTGGAGTTATTTAGAGCAAGTTTGCCGAAGAAACAAAATTAAAGAAATTTTGTTTCAGTAGGGTCTCTGAAAGTTAGCGAAGAAATCCTTGGATAAATGCCTTTAGAAATCCGACTTTTTCAAACAATTCCTGGCAGAATATCTGAAGGAATCCAAGGTAAATTCTTAAAGAAAGCTAAGAAGGATGTTCGGAAGAATTTATTTTTAGAGATACATTACTCTGAGGAATACTTGAAGATACGCCTACAGAAACATCAGGTGGAATTCCTAAATGAATCTTTTCAGAGATTTTTAGAAGAGTTTCTGGAGAAAACCTCCAAGAAATCCCTGGTGAAACAAACGGACAAACTTTTGTAAAGACATTCTAGAAGACTTCACTTTAAGAGTTTCACCTAAAAACTTTTTAAAGGATTCGTGTTGAAATGCCTAGAATATACTTCTGGAGTAAGTTCCGAGTGAATCCGAGAAGAACTACCTTAATGTATTCTTTGAGAATATCTTGGAGAGACTTCTGGGATAATGCAAAGAGATTCGAAAGAATTCATGAATCTCTGTATGAATTCCTGTCGAAATTCCTGAAGAAATTTATGCTGGAATCACTAGAGGAAATCATGGAAAGGAATTCGAATGAGTGTAATCAGTTTCGTACCTTTTAATTCCGCCCAATGTTGCTTATCCTTTGACAGATACACGTATTTCGACTACCACTTGTAATCTTCCTCAGTGTTAGTTATCCACTGATTACACTCATTCGAAGAGGGTATTCTGCTTAGAGGGTTCGAAAAGTCGGTACAAGATGGAAAGGAATGCCTGAGAAATTTCGGGAACTTCTATTGGAATCCGAGATGGAGAAATTTCCTGAAAAAGTTCCTGGTTAAGTTCGTGATCCAATATCTTTTTGAAGGAATCTTTGGATGATATTCTAAATGTATCCCTAGAAGATTTTTTGAACGATAGCCTGTAAAGTTGAAAATTTTTGAGAAGTTCTTGAAGAAATTTCAGATGCAATCCGTGGAGATGTTCAAAAGGAATTTTGAAAGCTTATGTGAACAAAATTTGGGTGAAATTTCAGAAATTTTTAATGGAATAATGTTTATTTTTTTATTTTTTAAGGATTTTTCCAGCAAATTTCTGAAGCAAAGAGATGAATTTCTGAGGAAGTTCATGGAAGAATATTTGGAGAAATTTAGTGGTCTTTAGAGAATCTTTGGAGGTAATTCAGAAGGTATCCCTGGAGGACTTTATGAAACAATCACTGAAACATCTTCCAACTTCTGAAGAAAATTTTGGAGAAATAAAAAAAATCGGAAGAGTTTCTGAAGGAATAACAAAAGGATTTTCTAAATGTGTTCCTTGATAAATTTCCTAAAGTATCCCATGAATATTTTGTAAGCAATTGCTGGTCTGAAGGAGTTCGTGAAATATTTTTCAAAAGAACTAGTGGAGGGATTTCTTAACGAATTCTTAAACTAGATTTTTGAAAAATCTTCTATGAAGTTTTTGGAGAAAAATTTTAAGAAATTTTCATTCGAATTTCCAAATAAATTCATAGAGAATTTTTAAAGCAACGCATGAAAGTTTTTCTAAAAGAATTGATTACAAGTTCTATTTTTGTGGTAAATATACTATTTTAACTTGTAAGCATTTTCCTAGGTTTAATGCACATTTTTATAGTGCTCTAAAGTAAAAGAGCACTACGATGATAGCTATGAAAGCAACTAATGCTGCGAACAAAAGGTGACCTGCCAGAGAAAATACGATTACTGGATATACTGATGGACCAATAACATTTATGAAACCTCGTCATCCTGCGGTCGGAAATGGTTATCCAATAGGGTAGCTGGGCAAACATTCATGTTGTGTGTTGTGTATTTGTCCAAATGTGATGTTCCATTTTATTTCGCATGTGTAAGGTTCCACTACAAATTGTTATATTTTAATTTGCATTTGTAGTGCTCCAATATTTTCGTAATAAGTTCCTCAAGAGTTTTTCAAAGGTACGAGGGAAAATTTGACAGATTTTTTGAAAAAAAAAATCCTGGAGGAAGTTTTCAAGGGCGAATTCCTGTGAAAATCTCGGCTAGTAATTTCTAAGGTATAAGTGCAAGACTTTCTTTGGGAATACTTGGAGAAATTTGTTGAGGAAATTCTTTTTGATTGATCTTTGGAAAACTTCCTAAAAGCCTTTTACGAAATAAATCTCTATCAAATCCTGAAGGAATCCAGAACGGAATCTTGAAGCAATCCCCCAGAAATTATTGTGTTTAACCCTCCCCTCCCCCTTTCGTGACTACGCAATTGCTTCGGAACACCTCTGAAAGAATTTCATCCTCTGAAACACCTCTGGAACGTTCCTGTAATCCCCTGAAATCCTTTGGTAGCCACTGGAACAACGGGGAAACTCCACAAAAACCTCTGAGAACCCTTATAAAACTCCGATACCTCCTAGAATATACCTGAAATCCCTTTAAATTCCCTGGAATGCTCATGAAACTCCCCAAGGCCCCATAAGGAGTTGTTCATAAACCACGTAGATTTTTTGGAGGGAGGGAAGAGTGTTTGTCTGGCATAAATCTACATCTCATGAAAATTTCCAATTTTTTTGTGTGCACAATATTCTACGTGGGTCTACGGGGGTGTGAGATGATCATGCTATGATGGTCCCTGCAATGCCCCTGGGACCTCTTGAAGCACCCTTCAATTCCGGGAACACCCTAGAAACCCTATGAAACTCTGTAAAACCCCCACTGGAACATTGTGGTACACCTCTAGAACTCCTCTACATCTCCATAGAACCCCACGAAACGCCCATGAAGCTAAAATGCCCGCTACTGGATACCTCTGGAACACTTTGTTTTTCTCCTAAACCAGGGGGGGATAATTTGCTCTAGAGTTATCCGGACAAAAGGTCCAGGTAGTGTGGGTTTAAGGACGGTATTCTACAAAAAAAAAAGTGAAAACCAGGACTACTCTTTCCTCGACCCACTAAACAACATTCCTATGGTGGCCTTCGTCTCTCCGGAACCACAAAGTGGGCATTGCTTCAGAGAGGGGCTAGTGTTCTCGGAACATTCCTGGGACCATCTGAAGCCCCCTGGAGTGCCTAGGAACCTCCTAAAACTCTATAGAACTTCCCTGAAACATCCTAAAACCTTCTGAAGTCCGCTAATATCCCCTTGAACCTTCTGGCACACCCCTGGAACGACTCTTAAGCCCTTTGAAGACCCCTGGATCACTCATGGAACCCTTTAAAATACTACTGAAATTCCATGGAACCCACTGGATCAACCTGAATTGCCACTGAGACACTTCCGAGAAAGTAGAGTGCTGATTGCTTTGTTTCTTATTTTTGATTAAAAAAAAAATAGAATTAAGAATGAAGGTTAACAAAAAGTGATGTATTAAAGCTGCGACAGGCGAGCGAATGCATCATCAATTCCCATCCTAGCTAACACAAAGTCTTTTATGATGATGAATAAGATGCTAAAGTGGAGGCCATATGCGTACATGCTTCCATTTAACCGCATGTAAAAGGTGCGTATATCGCCTCCACTTCTGCATCCTATTCAACATCATATGCGATCATGTGTTGACTGGGATTCCTTCTTTACCTCATTGACCAGCAATCTGTAGTAGCTGGTGTCATTGATGCTGAAAAATGTGAGGTCACCCCCATTTGGACACTGCGGATGTCTGTAAATACCAACGAATATCTGGGTGAATTCTTGTGAAACTTTAACTAATCAGGAGGTACAGTAAAGCGGTAAATCAAATTCCAACTCAATACCTGTGTATGATTAACTGTGAAAGCATGTCATCCGTTTATTTAATCTAGCCCTCGCCGAGGTCCACAATAAATCAATTGATTCCAGAAAACCTACACACTTCACCAAATTCTCGCAAACTTTGCACCTCCCTGCCAAACTGATTTTGCAATCAATCATCCTAGCGCCCCTCGACCCATCGCGACAATGCATGGCGCCGACGACACGGAATGTGACATCAGCTGCGCGCTGCCTTTGATCGATTCTCTTCCTCTTTTTCGGGAAACTGTGCTATGCCCTCTGCCCTGCCAAGCTTGGAGGCTTGTCATGGCATCCTCGTGTACGTCATCCAACGGGGAAATTTATGCGCGCCTACCACGACCCCGGCCACGGCAATCTACAGCAAGTACGGACGGTATGAAAAATAAAAACACCAATTTCAACAGCATTAAAAATCCATTCCGTTCCGAGCCATTATTTCGGGCGGGAGACGAGCGCAAAAGACGGCTCAAGTAATATGAAATAAATTTTCGCCGTATTGTACAGTACACGGGCCAGAGAGTCCGGACCGTAAATGGCGGGAACAAAGACGACGCCCTCGTTTTTCCTCCCGACCTGACGACGACGACGACAGTGTGTAATAAAGTCCAGTCGGAACCACGTTGTTGGGAAAGCGAGTGCAATAACACGGTGCTTTTCCTAATTTTCACCCAATTTCCAAAACGCGGGATGGAGCGTGGAAATATGTGTGCAATTGTTTGACGGGTCGTTTCAACGCTGTTTTTTTAAACGGGTTTGTTCAATGCGAGGGTGTCGATCTAGCGGTACTTTCAACATACAGTCAGGCATCCTTATTGACACATAGTCATTAGACTGGGTCAACAAAGGCGATTTTTCGGAAAAAAGCTTTTTCGATTCCTTTTAGTGTCCAAAACAACTGTGCAAAATTTGGGAGCGATTGGTTGCGTCCCCGTATTCCGCATTGCGAATGAAATTTGTATGGAATTTAGTATGGGAAAATGTGCTTTTCTGCATTTTTCTCATAAATTGAAATTTTTTGTCTCAAACAATCTAACTAATGACGTTGAAGTATAGCCTAGGATATGCCGAAAAACTTTGCCGAAGACCGCAAAGTGATCCGACACTTGTGAAAAAAGTTAAAACGTACAGAACATTTAACATGTAAAAGAATAACATCAATAATAAAATCTCAATTTTTGGCCTAAGTTACCAGGCTAATAACTTTTTTCACAAGCGTCGGATCACTTAACGGTCTTCGGAAAAGTTTTTCGGCATATCCTAGGCTATACTTTAACGTCATTAGTTAGTTTGTTCTAGACAAAAAAAATCAATTTATGAGAAAAATGCAGAAAAGCACGTTTTCTCATACTAAATTCCATACAAATTTCATTCGCAAAGCGGAATACGGGGACGCAACCAATCGCTCCCAAATTTTGCACAGTTGTTTTGGACGCTAATATAGATTGAAAAAGCTTTGTTCCGGGTTGATACTATCAAATTTAAAGTTTCTCCATACATCCTCATTCTACCCGAATGTCTTATTTCTTATTACACAAGTAAATTATCCTAAAAATCCCTAGATAATTCCCCACGAATACTTCCAGGGATACCGCCAGAAATTCTTTCGGGGATTCTATCAAGAATTTATTAGAATATTTCAACAATTACTGAATAAAGATTTTCGCAGTATTTCCTAGATGGTTATTGTAAGAATTCATCAAAAGATTTCTTTCAGTGATTGCTTCTGGGGTTTTTCTTGCAAATTCTTCAAAAGTTTTTCAAGAAATTTCTCAAAAGATTGAGCTTACAACTGATTCGTGGATTTTCTCAGAAATTCCAACAGAAATTCCTCCTGGGATTCCTTGAGGGATTCTTTAAGAAATTCGTTCAAGAATTATTACATAAGTTTAAGTGTAATGGTATCTCATTTAAGAACCACTGGAAGTACATATCAACTCACATTGTAATCATATCTGGCCACGCACCGATCAGTGCTGTTTACTCTTCCTCCTTTCCAACCCCACCCCCCTATACAATTCCCAAGTAATTCTTCAAAGAATTTCTTCAGAGCTTCCTCCAGACATTTCTATAAACGTTTCTTCAAAATATGCAATTTCAGGAAAAAAAATCACAAAGGATGGAGGTTCTTTCAGAAATTCTCTCAGAAATTTATCTAGAGTTGTCCTTTTCAAAAATTTGTTCACACACTTTTTCAGAAATTATTTTTATGTTTTCTTCAAAGGTTCCTTAAGGGATTCTTTTCTGCTATTTATTTAAATATTCCGCGAAAAAATAAAATTAGGAGATTCTTTTGAAAGATCCTTGCAGGAATCCTTCCAGAAATTTCTCTAGCATTTTTTCCTTGGAATTACTTGCAGGGTTTCTCCAGGTGTTTCTCATATTTCATTACCAGTAATTAATATGATTTAATAAGAAGTTTCTTCAGATATTCTTCTAGGCATTATTACAGAAATTACTCCAGAGATAACTTTAGAAATTGCCTCTGGTATTTGTGACCAGGAATTGCTGCAGAGAATTTTTAAGAATTTCTTCTAAGAATTTCCAAGGGTATCTCAGAGAGTTTTTATGGTATTTGATGAGAAAATCCTTCAGAAATGGGTTTAAAAAAATCCTCCAGGGCTACCTTCACGAATTGTTCAGTAATTTTTGTGCAATTTCAGGAAGAACCCGATAAAAAAATTGAGAAATTTTTGAAGGAATATCTGTAAAAATTCCTAAAAAATATTTCACAATAAGTTTCTTGAAGAATCCGTGGAGAAATTCTTAGAGTTATCCTTATTAGAAATGCCGGTCTAGGGAAAATACAAAAAAAAAAACAAAAAATTGGAGGTAATCCTGAAGAAATTTCTGTATTTTGACCAGGAATTCCAGCATGATTTTCTCGATGGATAAAACTATATTTTGGACACATTTGTGCGGGAATTTTCAATAGCATCCCTAAAGCAATTCCTGAACAAATCTGGTGGACTTCCTGGATTCATCCAAAACCAGAACGTATTTCTGGAGGAATCTGTACTTTTTTTAAGAAACCACTGGCACTGGAAGAAATTATGAAAGATTTTTTTTTCCTGGAGAAATTTCCGATTTTTTCAAGCGACACCCAAAAATTTCTGAAGTATTTCCTGGTTGGTTTTCGGAAGGAATTCATAAAACATAACTCACAGAATTCTTGAGAAACGTGTGGAATATCTGAAGGAAACCCAGGAGAATGTGGATCGGACCTGGTGTGATAGTTAGAACACTTGGCTATCACGCCGGGGACCTGGGATCGAATCCCACTCCCGACAAACTCGCAAAGTGTGAGTTCTTCTTTCGGAAGGGAAGTGAAGTGTGGGTCCCGAGATGAATTATTAATTATAAACAATGTTATCAGATTTGCAAACTTAATACGGTCTGATTATTTTCATATAATACAAATTTATAATTAGTCATACTAACGGCAAAAACATAAATTTTTAAATACAGATGCTCTCAACTACTGAGATTAACAGGTTTCAAAAAAAAAACTCTGATGGCGAATAGAATAAAACTGGCGAAAATGTGTTAATTCTCCTAGATATGAAAATCGAATAGCTGGAGTAATTTCTGAAGAAAACTTTGGAAGAATTTTTGAAGAAGTCTGTGGAATTTTTTTAAAAGAAATCCTTGGAGAAATTTCTGGAGTAACTTTTGGTTTTCTTAAGGAATCTCTGAAAGCATTCATGTAAGAACCCGTGAATTTTTTTTCTCGTACGAGAAATTCTGAAGGTGGTTCTGAGGCAATTCATGGATAATAAAGAAGATAAAGAAGAAACGAAAAAAATCATGGAAGAAGTTCCATCCAGAAATTCGTTGAAAGTAATTCCGGAATTTCAGATCCATGGAGCAACATTGGAAGGTTTCCTGTTTTTTTTTTAAGTTCTTAAGTTGATTTCCGGGGTAATATGTAAGAAACATTGGAGAATATTGCAAAGAAAACTAAGTGCTTTCTAAAATTAATGGAAGATTCCTGAAAAATCTCTGATGGCAGTCAAGGGTGTAGGTACCAAGCTTGACAGTTCTACACAAATCAGCATGGTCCTGGTGGCAGTGGCCAATTTCTTGAAGATAAAGGATTTTTCTTTATTCTTGAGTTGTTTCTTCTGAAGTTCATAATTGTGCTTTTGGTAATAATCTACAAAACTTTCGTAAGTAATCAAAGCTGAACTCTTTTGTTAAATACGAACTCTTCTTAGGGCTAACCCAGAATTTTCTTCTTGATTTTGTTCAACATTTTCTCCAGTAGAATCCCGTCGAAATATTTTTTTTTAAAATGTCTACATAATGTCCTTCATGACTGGACTGAAGTTCTTTCAGTTATTAATCATCCAATTTGTCTATGCTCATTAGCAACCTTGTAGTGTTGAGGTTCTCTATTCCTCTAAGAATTTAACTTCAGTTTTTTTTTGCTTGCCGGAATTTCCCTAAAGAAAATTTTATACAAACATTTACTGGATTTTCTCATCTCGAAGCATAATTCTATAGACATTTAAAATGATGTACTCCCAGAAGGATCCAAGGAATAATTATTGAAGGTATTCTCGTAAAAGCCTCTTTCACTGGAGGAAACCCTCGAGGTATCCCTGTAAGAATCCCCGAAGAGAATTCCTGAAGAAATTATTGATGAATTTCATTGAGGTATTTCCGGAGAAATATTAAACAATGCAATCCTTGAAAAAATCCTGGAATTCACTTTTAAAAATCCTGCATGAATCGCGGCAATGTGAAAGAAAAGTCTGGAGGAATTTAAGAAAGAATTTCTAGAGAAATTTGTCGTGTAACCTAAATGTTTTTCTTCGTTTCCAAGTTTCTATATTTTGTGTGTACTCAAAGCACTTCTTAGCGACGGTAAGCCACCTTGGGTTGAAACCGTTAACTTCGAAATATTTCGGCATGATGAAGCTTTGATTGATATCGCGTTTCGAGTAATGTAAATAAAATAGCCTACATTAAGGCGAATGAACCAAATAAATTCAAAAACGGTAAGTGATGGAAATTTCCATATAGGAAAATTCCCTGATGCGTAGATTAAAAAACCAGTGGAAAATTACTCTCTACGACTGATTTTAAAAGAACACAAAGGCACTATAGAAAAAGGTAGTTACTGCGAGTTAATAAATAGCTCGATCCAACTCGTCGCGCGATCAATTTATATTTTCTGGTGGAGTGTTAAAGACAACCGAGTTTTTGAAAAAAGTTGGAAAAATAATTAAAGTTGGTGCATAAAGTGCTAAATTCGAAGTAAGTGCGCGGATTTTATGTAATAGTTCCAAATAATTTGAAGTTATTTTTAACTTTTAGTAAATTTAGTGAGTTGGTTAGCAAAATCGTTGAGAAAGCCTGAAATTTGTGAAAGTTAAGGATTAGAATCAGGTAAGCTGGTGAGCCATTTGACCCAAAAGCGAGTGAGAAATAATTGTGACCACGTTAAACAGGCCTTGCCCATCCAACGTGGGCGGTTTATCTAGGGCTTATCCTAGCTGGATTTTTCCCGAGTGCAGCCGAGACCGGAACCACCTGTGGTGCTGCGAGCTTCCGTTTGATAGTCGACCACTTCGCGCTCGAGTGTGGTGAATACGGTGAGCCGAGAAACCCGAACTCGTCGCGCCAAGACGTGTGGTACCGAGCTTCGCAGAACCTGCTCGAATCTCCACCAAGCGTGAGGACGCCTCTACCTCACCCCTACCCACGAACGAGTTGGCTCATCGGACTACGTTGGAGGAAGCAAATCGTTCGGTCGGCTGGTTCGTCATATTGTGGCTCGGCTTCGAGAGACTGCTCGACTGCGAACGACGTGGAGCTGCGTTGCGACGGAAAATTCAAGGTCAGACCTAGCTGTAAGATACGATTGCGCAACGTATAAAGAAGAGTTTTTTTGAAGAGAATTGAATGAGCTCGAATGTGACGTCACACGGTCAGTAGCCAGTTGTATTTGATTCAGAATCGTTCTATGGAATCGAAACTGACTGAAATGAGAACTTGTAAAACTCATTAAATTTGCCTTTTTAATAGTTTTTTTTTCGTTTTCTTGGTTTTTAAATAAATTTTTTATTACTTCGAGCTTAGTAAAAACATTCTACCAGACCGTGGCCGTTATTTGCAGATCATCAACGAATTGGATAGAGCTCTGAATTAACCCTTTCACTACCGCTCAGTATTAGAGAGCTTCCAAATAAATTAGCAACAACATTTTAATTTCATTTTTCAGAATTTTGGATTGATTTGGTTTGTTTGAGTCGCGTCGTTTGGGTTCGAATTGGTAAGAAGAGGTTCCTACTGAACTGTGAGGCCTGCCCTGAGCAGGAGTTCTCATGCCGGGATATTATCAGAGGTAACGGTCCTTCGTTTTGAAGGTGGCGCTTAAGCCGTTATCTTGGCGAAACGGAACGGATTGTTACAATTTGGCGCCCAACGTGGGGCCCGAAAAGCAGTTAGTAGATTTTTTGAATTGGACTTTGTCCGAGAAACATTTAGTAGAATTTCAAATTGGACTTTGTTGAAGCACGATTCATACTTGATTTTGAATACATTTTGGGTTTAGTTAGGATAAGTTGGACTTCCTTAGTTAAGTTTTTATTGAGTTTGTTTTTTTTAGTCACTTTTCTTAGTTTAGGATTAGGTATTGGAATCTGGGTTTGGTATTGTGCTTACAACTTTCCTTTTGAATTTTGAGTTTGAATTTTTGTTGCCCATCATAAGTTTTTTTTTTCTTTTTCATAAACATTAGGTAATAACTATATTCAGTTTCAGTCAATTGTCATATTTTTTTTTCTCTCTTTATTTTTTCCCGTATTAATCGGTAGTGAATTGAAAGCAATAAGGGTGAATTTACAGTACGGTGTTCTGGTGATTTTTTTTTCTTTTTTTTGTTTATAGTGAAATTTTGTTTATTAATATTTGTGTTTCTGATTATAATTTGAATTCAAAATGAACTACTATCTCATTAACGAACAGTGTTTAGAAGAAGATGAAGTGAATTATGAGTTGCGTATTCGTGATTATCCGATAGATGGCTCGTTAGAAACACGACGTAGAGCATTGCGTCGTTTGTTGCGAGAAAGTGAGAGTGTTGAGGTGAAGCAGACTTGGTATTCCATTGAAGACGAGTATGTGGGCATTCCGATGAAACTACAGCAAATCGAGTTAGCAATCAGGAATCGAGTTGGGGCTGGCTGTTTGTCGCGACTGGTACATCTACACAAACGAGTTCGTAGATATCGTGTGATCAGCTACGACGAACGAGAGAAGCAGAAAATGCTGTTGAACGCTGTGTCGCAAATGGCGCTTACCTACTTCGGTGTGAATCTCGACGTTCTTGGACAAGCAGTACCTGTTATGACCTTGGTTACGGGGCCGCAGGAGACGAATGGGGGTCCTTCGGTACCAGACGGTCATGTGTCAGGATGGAACCGACAGGGCGAGCTTTTGAAGCAGCAGTCGATGCAGGAGGATTTGATTCTGTTTTCTCCAATGCCGGTCGACGGATCGAATGTGAATTTTAGACGGCACACGTTTCCTGTGACCGGGACCCAAAATCCGAGGTCAGATCCATTACAGCCGATATTGATACCACAATTCCAGCAGTCCAATCCTCCGAAAGTAGATGAGGTGAATGTAAACCCGGACACGCCACAGTTTAAAAGTTCAATTCAGGTGCAGTTGAGTCGACGACCATCCGTTCCTGTTTCCGCTCCGATGCCGACGAGTACCTTTGATATAAATCCATTTGAACAAGGATCGAATGTTGGTGTAGATCCGAGCCAAGCCAGGAATCGACCGTCGAATCGAATCGAGCATAGTTCTCCAGAGTTACGAGATGGTTTATCTGTATGTGGATCCCGAGGCAGTCCAGCGTTGCAGCATCAAGACCAAACTGGGAGGAAAGTATCGTTGAATGAGTATGTTCATGTTTCCGAGATAGAAACATACATTAAAAGCTGCATCAGTCAAATTTTGACTCGGGATGTCGTGGATAATTTGGCGGATCGGTTCAATACTATCGGGTTCAAGGAGCCAGAGGTATCCGAAACTCCGCGTGTTTGGTCAGGAGAACAAAATGAAAAAGCAGGAACTGCAAAATTGCCGTTCGTTCGACCAGCACCGTCGGATTCAACCCGGATGCCACCAGGGGGACCACAGTATGTCAGTCAAAAATGTGGGATCACGCCAACCGGATGGTTACCACACTTTCAAAATGTATCTTCGAGTTCTATGGTACCTCCGGTACAGCCGATAATGACTCCGGAGCCGTTTCCGAATCCGTATCGTAAACAAGACATTTCTCTGAACCAATCAATACCTCAACCAACGAATCACTCTACGTTCATGGGTCAACCATTGGGAGCTGGAAATCCGTTGAGCAACAATTTTAATCAAAACCAATTTTTGCGTCAGCGTTTACCTCACCAGACTTGCAACATCATTGAAAAGTGGCCGAAGTTCTCGGGCGATGGCAACGCTGTTCCTGTAGTGGATTTCCTGCGGCAAATTGAGATCCTTAGTCGCTCGTACCAGGTATCTCCAGATGAGCTAAGAATGCATGCTCACATGCTGTTTAAAGGTGATGCCTATGTTTGGTTTACCGCTTACGACGACAAGTTGGATTCGTGGGCCACGCTGACAACCATGTTGAAGATGCGGTATGATAATCCAAATAGGGATAGAGCGATTCGAGACGACATGCGGAACCGGAAACAAAAGCCGAACGAATTGTTCAGTGCCTTTTTAACTGATATTGAGGCCATGTCACAAAGGTTGATTCGTAAGATGTCAGCTGAGGAAAAATTCGATTTGGTGGTGGAGAACATGAAGATGTCGTACAGAAGACGATTAGCTCTACAGCCAATTCAGTCTCTCGATCATTTAGCTCAGCTGTGTTATCAGTTCGACTCTCTCGAATCTAATATGTTCCTCACCAAACCGACTGCAAAACCTGCTGGACTCAATCAAATCTTGGCGGAGGAAGAATTGGAGGAGTATGAAGAAGTCTCAGAGGAGGAAGACACCGCAGTAATGGCTGTACGACCGAAGATAACACGGAAAATCGCTAGCAAACCCGTGGAATCCAAGGATAACCAAGGAGCTGATCAACCCTTGTGCTGGAACTGCAGAAGTCTTGGTCATATGTGGAGAGACTGTACGCAACGAAAAACTCTTTTCTGTCATATTTGTGGTCATGGGAACACGACGGCCTACCAATGTCCTCAAAAGCATAATCTCAAACCACGCGAATCGGTAGACTCAAAAAACGAATAAATACGGTAGTTTCCGGGAACCAAACTACCGAGGAGCAGTCAGGAGTTCCCACTTTGAATTTCAAATACTTTTCTCAGAATTATAGTATAAATACTTGCTTTCGAAGATGTCCCCATCTGGTAGTCAAGATTTTAGATGAAGAAATTGAAGGGCTTGCCGATACAGGTGCCGGAGTGTCAATAATAAGTTCGGTAGAATTGATTAAGAAGCTTGGGTTGCCAATTAAAAAATGTCACGTTAAAATAAAAACCGCTGATAGTACAGAATATTCATGCTTAGGATTTGTGAATATACCTTTCACATATCTCTCAAAAACGCGAACAGTTCCTACGGTTATTGTCCCGGAAATTTCAAAAGTGCTTATTTTAGGAGTTGATTTTCTAGAAGCGTTTAATTTTCGTTTGATGATTCCGCGAGAACCTGAGCAGTACGACAAAGAAAGGAGTGAAATTACGGGAGATTGCGACTTGGTTGAGATTATGTTTGTCGAGAATTATTTTGGTGACGACAACACTACCATCTGTTTCCAAATTCAGCCGGAAGCCAACGAAGAAATCATAAAGGAACCAACAGAAATCGACGCTAGCCTAGACATGCCAACTATTGAAGTACCGCAGAATCCGTACAAGACGCCCGGAGATATAGAGACAGAACACCACCTCACTAATTCTGAAAGGCGAGAGTTGTTCGAAGCTGTTCAGGAACTTCCAGCAACTGCCAACGGCAAATTAGGACGCACCCATGTTTTAGAACATTCAATAGAGCTGCTGCCTGGAGCGAAGCCTAAAAAGATGGCCTCCTATAGATGGTCACCGATAGTCGAAAAGGTAATAGACGAAGAAGTGGATCGTATGCTTCGGCTTGGTGTGGTTGAAGAATGTACCGGACCGGTGGATTTCCTGAATCCCCTACTGCCAGTTAAAAAGGCGAATGGCAAGTGGAGAATTTGTCTCGATTCACGGCGGTTAAACTCGTGCACAAAGCGAGACGATTTCCCGTTTCCAAATATGGTCGGAATCCTCCAAAGAATCCAGCGATCTACCTATTTCTCTGTGATAGACCTGTCCGAGTCCTACTATCAGGTGGGACTAGAGAGAGATTCGACAGATAAAACGGCCTTTCGGACCAATAAAGGTTTGTACAAGTTCGTCGTAATGCCGTTTGGGTTAACAAACGCTCCAGCGACAATGGCACGTCTCATGAGGAAAGTCCTAGGGAGCGATCTCGAACCATTCGTGTATGTATATCTGGATGATATAATAATCACGTCTAGGTCGTTCGAGCATCATTGCCAGCTGATTCGAATTGTTGCCCAGCGCCTTAAACAAGCAGGGCTTACAATAAATCTTCAGAAATCGAAGTTCTGTCAACAGCAAATTCGGTACTTAGGATATGTTCTATCAGAGGGCGGACTTTCGATGGATGCATCTAAAATACAACCAGTTGTTGATTACGCACAACCCAAAACAGTTAAAGATATACGACGCCTTCTAGGTCTTGCCGGCTTTTACCAGAAATTTATTCGGAATTATTCCGAAATAACTACACCGATTACCAATCTGCTGAAAAAGGGTCGCAAACAGTTCGTTTGGACAAAAGAAGCCGATGCAGCGTTTCGGAAGTTGAAGGAAGCCCTCATCTCCGCACCAGTTTTGGCTAATCCCGATTTTGGGGTGCCCTTTATTATCGAGACTGATAGTTCGGACATAGCAATTGGAGCAGTATTAGTGCAAATTCAAGGAGGAGAACGGCGAACGATAGCATACTTTTCGAAAAAGCTCTCAAGCACTCAGCGTCGGTACAGTGCAACTGAGCGCGAGTGCCTGGCCGTCTTACTCAGCATAGAGAATTTTAAACATTTTGTGGAAGGCTCCAGGTTTGTTATACAAACCGACGCGATGAGCTTGACATTCTTACGCACAATGTCTATCGAGTCAAAGTCGCCTCGCATTGCTCGGTGGGCACTAAAGCTCGCGAAATATGACCTGACTTTGGAATACAAAAAGGGGTCTGAAAATATACCGGCCGATGCCCTGTCCCGAGGAGTTGAAATAATAGATGTCTTTGGATTGGATCCCTACGTGGATGGTCTTAAGTCACAGATTGAACGATTTCCCGAAAAATTTAAGGATTTCAAGATCGTCGAGGGTAAAGTGTACAAGTTTATCACAAATGGTACTATTGCCGAAGACCCCGTGTTTCGCTGGAAATATGTCGTTCCTCTATGCGAACGGCAAAAAGTTGTAAAGGATGTTCATGAAGAAGCACACTTTGGATACCTCAAAACGCTCTGTAAGGTCCGAGAACGTTTTTATTGGCCCAGAATGTCCAGTGACATCAAAAGATTGTGCCACGCTTGTGAGGTTTGCCGAGAGTCGAAGACGCCTAATATGAATGTTCGGCCTCCATGCGGAAAGCCTAAGGAATGTTCAAGGCCATGGGAAGTAATTTCGTTGGACTTCCTTGGTCCTTATCCGCGGACAAAGCACGGAAACGTGTGGGTCTTAGTTGTGAGTGATTTCTTTTCAAAGTTCGTTCTCACGCAGTGTATGAGAAATGCAACCGCCCCCGCAGTATGCTTATTCCTTGAAACTATGGTGTTTACGTTGTTTGGAGCACCATCTACACTGATATCGGATAACGCGCAAGTATTCAAATCGAGGCAGTTCATCAAACTGCTTGAAAAATACAAGGTAACCCATTGGTTATTACCTGTCTATCATCCAGCTCCAAACCCAACGGAACGCGTAAACCGCGTGATCGTCACGGCAATAAGGTGTGCTCTCAACAAACAGCTCTCTCACAAAAAATGGGATGATTCGATCCCTAATATCGCCATGGCAATAAGGACAAGCGTACATGAGAGCACTGGATTCAGCCCTTATTTCATCAATTTTGGTCGTCACATGGTGAGCAATGGCAGCGAGTACGATCACCTCAGGAAACTGGCTCCAGATGTAGAATACGACCCTACGAGGATGAGTGAAGACATGAAGAAACTTTACGAGGTCGTCCGAATGAATCTGCATCGAGCATACGAACGATATTCCCGTCCATACAATCTTCGTTCTAATACGCGACATCAGTTTAATCAGGGAGACATCGTCTATCGTAAAAATACTCACCTGTCAGACAAGGCTAAGGACTACGTGGGTAAATTCGGCAACAAATTCTCTAAGGCTCGGGTAAAGGAAAGAATAGGAACAAACACCTACGTTTTAGAAGATTTATTGGGTCATCGGATACCAGGGACCTACCACGGTTCCTTCCTTCAGAAGGCATAGGCTTTCTCATTTGTTAAAAGACCAGCTATGACTGTGCTAGTACCGGCTAGCACATACACCAGATAAACCATCGAAATACGCATATCCGCGGTGTTACGGTTCATCGTCACGTACTGAGATGTCCTTGAGGTTTCCTCGTATGTTGACCATTAGCTGACTCGATCAGCATCAAGCTTCAGCTATGACTATAGGACGTGGGTCCTATATCCACAACAGTGCAGAAAGCATCAAAATACTCCATCGAGGTGTTTCCAGTACTTGCAGCAAGGCAAAATCAGTCTGCTCGAAAAAAAAACAGCTATGTACGGTGCTCGAATTTAGCCCAGACCATACTCGCAAAACACTCAATGAGTCATTCGGATAGGTGAAAGGAAAGCTAGTCGAGTGTCCAAACACAACATCGGAAATCATCTACGACCTCCTAGCTTTCCGAGTAGCTTTTGTGTTCGTTGATTTCAAATTCGTGTAAATTTGTTGTGTTGTCCTTGAAAATAAAAAAAAACATTAGTCAGATTTGTTAGTCTCATCGTGAGAGAATTCGTCAAACCTTCACTAGTTCATTTCCATCCATAACCAACTCTCATTTCAGTTTCTGTTTATTTCCCTAACGCACTCATACATCACTATCGTTGTTGGCATAGTAGTTTCAATAGTTAAAATAGATTTTATCTCCTTTCAATTTCCATTTACAGTCAACATCGTAATTTCACTTTCGATCATAAAGTAGATTTTTGCCTTTGTTTTGCTTATCAATTTCATTAGACAGTTCTCTTGCCGTGTTCAGTTTTGTCAGATTAGTTGTCATTTATGGGATACCCGTAAATGAAAAATTCGTTTTGTTTGTAATGGTTTGAAACGCTATGTAGATTGGAATGAGTAAAAATTGGGCGTGTTTGATCTTGAGTATGTTTTTAGGAAGAATGATTGAGACTAATAGGTTGAATTTTAATTCAGAATAGGTTTAATTTAGGATAGCGAAATATTTTCCAGATATTTCTGGAGTTACTTTGGGCAATCAGTTAATATTTTTTCCAAATATTTTTGGAGTTAATAAGAACTTTTTCAAAAGTTTATTGGGTTTAGATGTAAGCACAATTTCCAAATCTTTTTGGAGTAAAATCGGTTAGGTTAAGTTCGGTTTGTACATATCAAAATTTGAAATGAGTAAAGTAGAGTGGATGCGTAAATTGCAAAGAAAGTAAAGTATTGAATAGTTAAAAAAGGAAGTCTACATAGTAGTTGAAAACAATCGTAATGAGTCAGTTTGTTTGTGTTTAGTTTTTTTTTCATGTAAATCAAAAAAAAAGATAGTATAATTTCTTTTAACTAAAAAGCGTGTAATATTTGGATTAAAAATTTTGAAAATTTTAAATTTTCAAAATTTTTAAAATGTGTATGAGCAAAGTGTAACCTAAATGTTTTTCTCCGTTTCCAAGTTTCTATATTTTGTGTGTACTCAAAGCACTTCTTAGCGACGGTAAGCCACCTTGGGTTGAAACCGTTAACTTCGAAATATTTCGGCATGATGAAGCTTTGATTGATATCGCGTTTCGAGTAATGTAAATAAAATAGCCTACATTAAGGCGAATGAACCAAATAAATTCAAAAACGGTAAGTGATGGAAATTTCCATATAGGAAAATTCCCTGATGCGTAGATTAAAAAACCAGTGGAAAATTACTCTCTACGACTGATTTTAAAAGAACACAAAGGCACTATAGAAAAAGGTAGTTACTGCGAGTTAATAAATAGCTCGATCCAACTCGTCGCGCGATCAATTTATCTTTTCTGGTGGAGTGTTAAAGACAACCGAGTTTTTGAAAAAAGTTGGAAAAATAATTAAAGTTGGTGCATAAAGTGCTAAATTCGAAGTAAGTGCGCGGATTTTATGTAATAGTTCCAAATAATTTGAAGTTATTTTTAACTTTTAGTAAATTTAGTGAGTTGGTTAGCAAAATCGTTGAGAAAGCCTGAAATTTGTGAAAGTTAAGGATTAGAATCAGGTAAGCTGGTGAGCCATTTGACCCAAAAGCGAGTGAGAAATAATTGTGACCACGTTAAACAGGCCTTGCCCATCCAACGTGGGCGGTTTATCTAGGGCTTATCCTAGCTGGATTTTTCCCGAGTGCAGCCGAGACCGGAACCACCTGTGGTGCTGCGAGCTTCCGTTTGATAGTCGACCACTTCGCGCTCGAGTGTGGTGAATACGGTGAGCCGAGAAACCCGAACTCGTCGCGCCAAGACGTGTGGTACCGAGCTTCGCAGAACCTGCTCGAATCTCCACCAAGCGTGAGGACGCCTCTACCTCACCCCTACCCACGAACGAGTTGGCTCATCGGACTACGTTGGAGGAAGCAAATCGTTCGGTCGGCTGGTTCGTCATATTGTGGCTCGGCTTCGAGAGACTGCTCGACTGCGAACGACGTGGAGCTGCGTTGCGACGGAAAATTCAAGGTCAGACCTAGCTGTAAGATACGATTGCGCAACGTATAAAGAAGAGTTTTTTTGAAGAGAATTGAATGAGCTCGAATGTGACGTCACACGGTCAGTAGCCAGTTGTATTTGATTCAGAATCGTTCTATGGAATCGAAACTGACTGAAATGAGAACTTGTAAAACTCATTAAATTTGCCTTTTTAATAGTTTTTTTTTCGTTTTCTTGGTTTTTAAATAAATTTTTTATTACTTCGAGCTTAGTAAAAACATTCTACCAGACCGTGGCCGTTATTTGCAGATCATCAACGAATTGGATAGAGCTCTGAATTAACCCTTTCACTACCGCTCAGTATTAGAGAGCTTCCAAATAAATTAGCAACAACATTTTAATTTCATTTTTCAGAATTTTGGATTGATTTGGTTTGTTTGAGTCGCGTCGTTTGGGTTCGAATTGGTAAGAAGAGGTTCCTACTGAACTGTGAGGCCTGCCCTGAGCAGGAGTTCTCATGCCGGGATATTATCAGAGGTAACGGTCCTTCGTTTTGAAGGTGGCGCTTAAGCCGTTATCTTGGCGAAACGGAACGGATTGTTACAGTCGTGCATGTGAGTACCTATTCCTTCAAAGTAAGTCACAGTGACTTTCGTCGAAACCAAAACCTGCGCTTCCTTCACTCTTCTGTGTTATGTGTGTAGCTTGAAAAAAATCCCTGAGTAACTTCTGAAGACACTGCTGGAGGGATTCCTGAAGGAATCCCTGGAAAATTTTTTGGCAACCTCACGAAGAAATTCTAAGAAAAAAAATCTGAAGAAATCTCAACACTAACTCGGAAGAAGCTCTTTTGGTGAAATTCCTAGAAAAGTCCTAAAACAATCGTTGGAGAAAGCCCCCTCGGAGAAATTTCTGAAACAGTCTCTTGACGCTTTTTTTTTTTGGAAAAACCTCTGAGAGACTTTTTGAAGGAACACCTTTAAGCATTCCTGGAAAAACTCCTCCATTGGATAATTTATTGAAGGATTTCTTGGAGAAAAAAAATCTCAGGATATATTCCTGAAAGAATCGCAAGATGAGTTGCTGAAGCAATTCCTTTGCAAGAGCTACAGGGGATCCATTAAGAAGATGCATTTCACGGATGAGCTCCTAAAAGATTTTTTGAAGATCCTTGTGCATTAATTCCTGGATGACTTCTTGAAAAATGTGTTGACTCGTGCATCCATCATTCTTAAATTATCTTAATGAATTCTCATACAAATCGCTTGAGGAATTTCTTTAGAAATCCCTTAAGTAACTTAAAAAAAATCTTCATGTAATCCTGGAGAAATTCTTGGGTACTCCCCTGGAAAAGATGATGGAAGAGTTTTTGAAATATCTAAAGGAACCCCAGAATAAATTTTTAAAGAGATCCTGACAGGAATTTCTGGAGGAATTCCTGGAGAAATTCATGAGGTATACCCTGTCAGAACTCATGGAGCCTGGAAGAATTTCCAAAAGTATATCTGGAGGAATCCCTGCAAGAATTCCTGGACAAATTTCTAAATACATCTCTTGAGGAGTTCCTGGATTAATTTCTAGAAGAATTTCCGGAGGAATTACTGGAAGAATCCCTGGAAAATATCTCGGACAAATTCCTGGTGGAATCCCTGGATCAATTCTTAGAGGTATTCCTGGCGAAACGAAATGAAGAAATGCCCTGAGAAGTTCCAGGAGGAATTCCTGGAGGAATCCTTGATGGAATTTGTGGAGGAATCCTAGGAGGAGTTTCTGGAGTTATCCCTGGATATATTTCTGAAGAAATCTCTTGACGAATTTCTGGAGGAATCTCTGGTGCGATTCTCGGAGAAATACTTAGAGGCATTCTTGAAGGAATTTCAGGAAGAATCCCAGGAAGAATTTCTAGATGCATTCGAAGAGGAATTTCTAGAAGAGTTCCTGGTGAAATTCCTGGATGAATTCTTGGAGGAACCACGGACAAAATCCCTTGAGAAATTCCAGGAGGAAATCCGGAAGGAATCCCCAGACTAATTTCTGGAAGAATTCCTGGAGGAATGCACGGAGTAATTCTTGGACAAATCGCTGGAGGATATGCTGGAGAAATCCCTGAAGTAATTGCTGTAGGAAATTCTAGAGGAATGCCATGGAGAAACTTGGCTCAATCCTAGGAGCAATTAGTGGAAGAAACCCTGGAGACATGCATAGAGAAGTTCCTGGATGAATTCCTGGAGCAACTCCCGGAGGAATTCTGGGAGAAAAGCCTTGAGAAATTTCTGATGAAATTCCTTAAGAAAATCCTGGAGAGATTCCTAGCTTAATTTCTGGACGAATCCTTGGTGAAATTTCTGGAGGAATCTTTGGAGGAATCCTTAGAGGAAGTTCTGGAGGAATCCCTAAAAAAAATCGCGGAATAATCTCTAAAGAACTCCTGCAGGAACCCCTGAAGCAATTTCTGGAGGAATGTCTGGAAGAATCCTTGTGGGAATCCCAGGGGAAATCCCCAGGGGAAATCCAGGAAAAATTGCTGGAGGAATCAGAATAGGGATTGCTGGAGGAAAACCTAGAGGAATTTCTGAAGAAATGTCTGGAAGAATTGCTGAAAGAATGCATGGAGCAATGCCTGGAGGAATCTCTAGAGGAGTCCTTGGAGGAATTCTAGGTGAAATCCCCAGAGGAATCCCCAGAAGAATTACTGGATAATTTCCTGGACGAATCTTTGGATAAAATTTTGGAGGAATTCTTGGAGGAATCTTTGGAGGAATTTCCCAATCCCTAAGTTCCTGAAGAAATTCCTGGAAGAATCTCTGGATGAATTTTCAGGAGAATTAATGAAAAATTCCGGAAGGAATCCCTAAAGCAATTCCTAGGAGTAATTTCTTGAGGAATACCTGGAGGAATTCCTGAAAGAATGCATGTAATTCTGGAGGAATACCTTCCCGGCTAGAAAAATATATCAAGTTTATAACACATTGTGTTATGATGATATGAAACCTTTCTATAACTCATTTTGTTATAAACTAGATGCAGGATGATGTTAAAATAACTAAAACTGTAACAAAAAGTACACCGGTCTAATCAAAATAATAACCTATTTTGTTATAATCAGAACCAAATTATAACGCAATACGATATAAATTTTAGCTTCAAGAAAACTAGTTTCTATCATATTTTGATATAAAATGTAAAATGATGTTCTGAATATCAAAGAATCAGAACTAAATTATTTTTATGATACAATTGAGTTATAAAATTTTTAAACACCAATGATGTTGAACATGATTATATCACAATGAGTTATACATATCATGGTTTGTTATACATATGTTATATTTTTGTTAGAATCTTCTAGTCGGGTTGAGGAATTCATAAAGAAATCCCTAGAGAAAACTCTTGAGGAATTCGTGGAGGAATCCCAGGATGAATTTCTGGAGGAATCTCTGAGTGAATCTCTAGAGGAACAGTTGAACGAATCTCTAGAGGAATTCCATCGGTAATCTCTAAAGATATGCTTGAAAGAATCCCTGCAGGAATTCCCTGAGAAAACCTAGAGGAATTTCTGGATGAATCACTGATGGAACGCTAGGAAGAATTACGTCTTCAACAAGTACTAACACGAAACACACCCAGTGGCCCAGTGGAGACTTTTCCGTTGGACGAAAAGTTTTCCCCGACTGGAGCGGGAATCGAACCCACACTCCGCGGCTTACGAAACGACTAAAAGACTGACGCCTCTAGCCGCACGGCCACGAAGCCCACAAAATTCTTGAGGGAATCCCAGGAGGAGTTTCTGAAGAAATTCCAGGAAGTACTAAAGAAATCGCAGAAAGAATTCTTGGAGAAATCCTGAAGGAATCCTAAGAAGAGTTCGTGGGGGAATCCCTGTAGCAGTTCCTGAAGAAACCCCAGGAGGAATCCTGGAAACATCCCAGAAGGAATTCTCAAGGGCATTCCTAAACAATTTCTGGAGGAAGTCTAGGATTAATTCCAGAAGGAGTCACTGAAAAAATTCCAGGAGAAATTTCTAAGATATCCCATGAAGTGTTCATGGAGGAATTCTTGGGGGAATTTTTAAAATAATACCTGGAGTTATTTCTGAAACAATCACAGAAGGAATTCCCGAGTGAATCCCTGGTGGTTTTCTTGGAGGAATTACTGAAGAAACCCCATGAAGAATTTCGTAGGAAATCCTAGGAAAGTTTCTCAACGAATTCCTGGAAGAATTTTTATAGGAAGCCCTGGAAAAAAAAAATCTGAAAGAGTTCATGTCTGCAGTAATTTCTTGATGAAATATTTCAGAAATCCTTGATGGGTTCTTAAAAGATTTTTTGTACAAAATGTTTAAGGAATTCCTGGATTCAATTTAAATAATATTTGGCTAAATATTCCGAAAGAATTTTGTGCAGAAATACTTCGAATTATTCCAGATGGTATTATTGGACCAAACTCTAATAGAATTATTGATGGACAAAATCGTGAAGAAATCTTTGCTAGAATACCTGAAGGAATCCTCGAAATAAAGTATTGGAACATCCACTGGAGGCAGCTCTAAAGATATCCGAGGAAAATTCCCGGAGTAAAGTCTGGTGAAATCCCTAGAGGGATTCTTGAAGGAATCCCTGGAAGAATCCTTATTGAAATCCTCGAAGCTATCGGAAAATTTTTGGAGGAATTTGTCTACAGGAGCAGAAAGGAATACCTTGCAAATATTTTGTTTTGTTGTTCTACGAAATGTTAGAAGAACATCACAGTAACAATGGGAAGTATATGTGTAGAATTTGCTATTGATGTGGTATTTGTTGGTTAACAGTTAAAATAACTGAATTTTTGTATTACATCATATAGCTATCGAATAAAGGTACAATTGAATAGCAGGACGTGTGATTACTTTTTTTTTTTTATCTGTATTAACGAGATTTTTAGCCCTGGGCTAGTTCATCTCGGGACCCACGCTTTACTTCCCTTCCGAAGGAAGAACTCACATTTTGCGAGTTTGTCGGGAGTGGGATTCGATCCCAGGTCCTCGGCGTGATAGTCAAGTGTTCTAACCATCACACCAGGTCCGCTCCACAAAAGATGTGATTACTTTGTTATTCAATACCTACAGCATAAAAATATTACCACCTTATAAACAACATATCGAGGTATAATGGTATTTAGGGTCAATACATACTATTTATTTGTCAATGTTATTTATTTGGTATACTTTTCTGCTCGGAGATATTCCCTCAATAACACTAGTTTACAGCATTTTTGAACTCGGTAAGCTGATGATCATTTTTGGTGTAGAATCATGCCCTGAGTTCGAAAACGCGAAAGAAAAAAATTACAGTAGAGCGGAAATTTTTTCGACTTTCCATACAAGGTTGATGATTTGAAATCGATTTTTGTTCTATTTTTAAGCAAAGTCGCTCACTTCAAACATCTCATTCTCCGTAATCAATGCTCCGATTGAGCTGAAATTTTTACTGTAACTTGCCTACATATAATATGTCAAATAAACGTCGAGAAAGAATTTTTAAGTTGTTTTTTTCTTATTGAAAAAAATACATTACTTCAAAAAATTTTGGGAATTTTGCTAAAATTTAAGAAGATTGTCCCTAAAACTCGTTAAAATCTTGAATTTCATCAATCTGACGCAAAACCTGTATTCAAATGATCGAATGGTATTGTATTCAGCTTTTAATTTATGGAAAAAGATTTAACATTGGTTGTACCAAACGCAATATATTTGAATTTCAGTTAATTATATATTTTGAAAAGTTGCAAAACTCGATATTGAGCTAAAACTCAAAAACTGTTCTACTTAAAATTTTTTGAAGGTCGGGTTCGAAATCAGCACTAAATTGTGCTTCAAAAATTTTGGTCGTTGACAGAAGTTCACGACTTTCGTTTTATTTTGTAAACTTGTGTAATCAATTCTCAAATTTTTTCCAGGAATTTTTTCAATAATTAATCTGACAAATTCTTCAGGAATTTCTTTACAGGATTTTTCCAGGATTTTCTGTAAAATTTTTAGCAGGGACATCTTGGGAAATTTTCTCAGTAATTCATCCCTGAAGCCCCTGCATATTAGGCCTGTCTACTTTTTTCAAAAATGTTCTCTGATTCTCAAGCCCCCTTAGTTTGGTTGACATTCCAAAAGAAGTAGCTGGTCAAAATTTGAGTCAAATCCATTGAAATTAAGAGGTGCATCAAATCGATTTTGAGTTTTTACTTTACAGGACACATTTGGGTTTCCAGAATTTTAATATTTTTAGCTTAAATCCTACAGCATTGATGTCGAACAAGCAAATAACCACTAAACATTAGAGAATATGATGCCGTTTTAAAATATATTACTTATGACATAAATTGGGGTGTTCCAGAGCAAAGTCTATCAAAAAATCAACTTTTTAAGGTATTTCCAATGACAAATATAATAATTACAGATGTTTTGCCTTTCTCGTACACTAAGTGTACTGGAAAGGCTATATGTTCACTCCAAAAATGACTTTTTGATATGCGTCACATATACCAATCAACTCAGCTCAACGAATTGAGGTGATGTCTCTGTGTGTGTATGTATGTATGTGTGTGTGTATGTGTGTGTGAGTATGTGTGTGTACAAACAAACTCACATCACTTTTGACAGTAAACCTCAACCGATTATAATAACCGACGGTTCATTCGACGCGGAATCTGGTCCCATTGATTCCTATTGAAAATGGTTCGAACCGGTTCAGTCGTTCCGGAGTTATGGCCATTTAGGTGTTCCGGACCGGTATCCCAGGAAGGGACCAGATATGAAAAAGCTACAAAACCATGCATACGACACATCAGACCGCAGCTTTTTCGCTAACCTGACGAACGGTAAGCAGGAAAAGAGTCTCAGGCCATCTCTAAACCGGTAGTGTTCCGGAATCGGCTCCGGATGTCCCGCCTGAAGTGGCAAAATATAAAAGTGAGCAAAATCCATGCATGCGACACATCAAATAGCGGCTTTTTCGATAACCTGATGAACAGTGAGCAGAGAAATAGCCTATGATCCAGCAGAGACTACCGGTAGTGTTCCGGAACCGGTTCCGGGTGCCCCGCCGGAAGTGGCCAAATATTAAATTGAACCAAACCCATGCATGCGACACATCAAATCGCGGCTTTTTAGATAACCTGATGAACGGAAAACCATTAGTTCCGTGTGTCCCACCGAAAGTGGTCAAATGTAGATGGGAACCGAACCCATGCATGCGACACATTAAATAGCAGCTTTTTCGATAACCTGAAGAACGGCAAGCAGGAGAATAGCCTTAGATCACCCGCCGGAAGTGGTCAAATATAAAAGCGAACCAAACCCATGCACGCGACACATCAAATCGCCGCTCTTTGGATAACTTGATGAACCATTGACAAGAAAATAGTTTCAGACCATATTTGGTGCAACCAGCAGTATTCCGGAACCGGTTCCGGATCACATCAGAGACCGGTAGTGTTCCAGAACCAGTTCACATCAAACCACGGCTTTTTCGACAACCTGATGAACGGTTTACAAGAAAATAGTCTCAGATCACATTAAAGTCTACCGGTAGTGTTCCAGAACCCGTTTTATATGTCCCGCCAGAATGACCAAAATATAAAATGAATCAAATCCATGTAGCACATCAATTTTTGGCTTTTCAGAACACCTGTTGAACAGTAAGCAAGAAACTAGTCTCAGACCATATTTGAGACAATAGGTACAGTCTTGGAACCGGTTCCGGGTATCTCATAGGAAGTGGTAAAAACAGTGAAAAACAGTAATCAATACAAGCGATAAATATGCGTTAGAGAGCAAAATCCTGACAAAACTGAAGCAGATTCATCAAACCACACCCTTTTAAATTCCTGAGGTGTAAATATACAGTAGAATGGGGGTTGCATGTAAAATTAAAATTTAATCGCATCAACTTCGAATAAAATTTTTCAATCCCCTTATGCGCCTAAAATTACTGCGCAAAATTTTGATCCGACTGGTTGCTCCTCGCACTCTGTGATATGGTTCAAATTTGAATTGGATTCAGTATGAAAAATTTCACTTGTTCCCATTTTTTGGTCAAATTTTATTAATCTAGTAACTAGTAAAGTGTGCAGGAAAATTTTATGAAAGACTGTGAAGTGTTTTTTGGTTGTGAAATAAATTATATTTTAGCTTGTTATTATCGTCTTGGTATTGATCGGCCTCCAGTGATAGTAAAGGTGCTCACGTAATCAACTAAGAGGTCCGATATTTTTCAGCTCTGCCTATACATTGAACATAATGTCGAATATATGTGCCATCAATAAGTTTCCCAACTCGATGACGGCTTGGATAAAATTCTTGCTTTTATAAATAAAGTATTCACAGGATTAGGGATGCTTACGACGGAAAGATCACGAGTACATATTCGACGAGAAAGGCACTATCACCACTAGGTGGATTAATCCGGGGTTTTTTTAATTGTATTGGCATACGTTGTTCGGAGAACTTGTAGCAAACCAGCATATCTTTAAATTTGTGCTGAAAGAATTAATTTTTGACAAGCTTTAGTGTAGTTATCAGTTTCTGAAGTTCGAAAATTGTCGAAAAACACATGTACCTCCTCATTAAATACAATGCTCTGGCTCAAATTTTAACCAGTTACTTTTAGAATGCCAATAAAACTATGGGGGTAGACTTGAGAATCGAAGAACATTTTTAAAAATTGGACAGGCCTACTGCATATATTGGCTCGCGGCACGAAGCAGTTGCGGGATGCATTCAACTTCTGCTATAATTTCCGTGTTTCTTGGGAACAACACAGCAGTCCAATATCACCACACTCCCGCTTCTTGAAGGCGATGTTTTTTTCTTTCGAATGAGCCGCTTCTGTTCGTAACGTTCTACGTTCTGCAGGGTACCTTGCTGAAGCATTACCGCCCACGCTGCGTTCTTCTCCTTCGAAATCGCTCTGCGCTCCTCGTCGAACCATTCGTTCCGTCGACTCCTTTTCACGTCACCGATGGTGCTCTTGGCTGCGCCATTGATGGCTGCTTTTACTGTATTCCAGTAATCCTCCAGAGGGACCATATCGAGCTCGCCCTCGTCTGGCAACGATGTCTCGAGATTCTGCTGGCATCCTTAGGCGACATCCGGTTGCTTCAGTCGCTCGAGCTTTTACCATGGCGGTCGCCGGTACCGTAAATTGTTGATGACGGAAGTTTTGGGCGCCGTTTGACGTTCGCGGTAGCGGTCGGAGTCGATGTTGGCGCCACTATAGGTCCTAACGTCGATAATGTCGGCAAAATGCCGTCCAACAATCAGAACGTGGTCGATTTACGATTCCGTTTGCGTTGCTGGTGATCTCCAAGTATAATGACATGGGAGGCTGTTCTGGAAGAAGGTGCTACGAATGGCCATGTTCTTGGAGGCGGTGAAATCGATGAGGCGTCGGCTATTTTCGTTCCTCAGGGTAAACGCTGAACATTCGAATCGTTGGTCTGGATTCCTCCTCATGACCCACCTAAGCGTTTAGGTCTTCTATGATGATCTTGACGTCGCGTCGTGTATTGGCCAGCGGTCATACTCGCGTTCGAGCTACGCGTAGAATGCGTCCTTTTCATCATCAGTGCTTCCCAGGATCTCCAGCTGGATTCTTCGAAAGTTTTTGGTGGATTGATTCTTGGCATGATCAAATATATTCTGAAACGACCAACAACGAGAGATTCCAAACATTTGGAATCATTCCTTCTGCTTATTCATCTGAACCACCTCCAGACTTGCATAGGGCAGCATATGGTCCACTGGATTTCCCGTGCAAACCATTTTCTCCGTCTTCCGCCGTCGCACCAAAGTGCCCAGACCGTTTAGTCCTTGAATAACATTTATTAAAGTGCAAATCCCCTTTTCTCGGGCAATCTGGTGGAAAAAAATCGGCAGCAACTGCTCGGCATAATGCAAACATAATCTTGCCAGCCATCCTCCCCGAAAACCGCCTTACAACGCGGCGAATGGCATCCGTTTACGGTGCGGTAGCTATTGCAGTGCTCACCACCACCGAAGACGGAGCCACTTTCGTCCCACGCGCGCGGATGGAATCGTTGTCGTGTCGTAAAAACTTTGCTGCTGCTAGGTACAGAGGAGGAAAAGCCGAGCGCATAAGCCCCATTGTCGTCGTCCGTGTCCCCGTCCTCGTCCTCGTCGTCGCCGTCGTTTGTTGGTACAGACAGACAGGGACAATGTTTAACCGCCATTAAAATGCGACCTAATTTTGCGCTGAAATTTTTCTCATTTTCAGCCCGACGACATCATCGCTTGCGCGAGGAGGGCGCCCGCGCGCTTGTTCTGTCGCTCGGAATGTGCTGCTGCTGCTGCAGCATGCCTTAGCTTGCGCGCCACTTTGTATACCTGTGTGTACAGTCGGTGTCTCTAAACAGGTCGTTACCGGAGGGCATTTGCAACGGTGAATGGCAGAAGATATGGCACATCCAAGATTGCATATTTTAAAGAATGGTGGATTGCTGTGTCCTCCAAGAGTTTCATCGTGAGTTCCTCCAGGAATTCGGTCAGGAGTTCCTCCAGGAGTTTGTTCAGGAGTTCCTCCAGGAGATTCTCTAGAAGTTCCCCCAGGAGTTCCTTCAGGAGCTCCTCCGGGAGTTCTATGAGAATTCCTCCAGGAATTCTACACGAATTCCTCCCGGAATTCTACACGAATTCCTCCCGAAATTCTACACGAATTCCTCCCGGAATTCTACACGAATTCCTCCCGGAATTCTACACGAATTCCTCCCGGAATTCTACACGAATTCCTCCCGGAATTCTACACGAATTCATCCCGGAATTCTACACGAATTCCTCCCGGAATTCTACACGAATTCCTCCCGGAATTCTACACGAATTCCTCCCGGAATTCTACACGAATTCCTCCCGGAATTCTACACGAATTCCTCCCGGAATTCTACACGAATTCCTCCCGGAATTCTACACGAATTCCTCCCGGAATTCTACACGAATTCCTCCCGGAATTCTACACGAATTCCTCCCGGAATTCTACACGAATTCCTCCCGGAATTCTACACGAATTCCTCCCGGAATTCTACACGAATTCCTCCCGGAATTCTACACAAATTCCTCCCGGAATTCTACACGAATTCCTCCCGGAATTCTACACGAATTCCTCCCGGAATTCTACACGAATTCCTCCCGGAATTCTACACGAATTCCTCCCGGAATTCTACACGAATTCCTCCCGGAATTCTACACGAATTCCTCCCGGAATTCTACACGAATTCTTCCCGGAATTCTACAGGAATTCCTCCCGGAATTCTACAGGAATTCCTCCCGGAATTCTACACGAATTCCTCCCGGAATTCTACACGAATTCCTCCCGGAATTCTACACGAATTCCTCCCGGAATTCTACACGAATTCCTCCCGGAATTCTATACGTATTCCTCCCGGAATTCTACACGAATTCCTCCCGGAATTCTACACGAATTCCTCCCGAAATTCTACACGAATTCCTCCCGGAATTCTACACGAATTCCTCCCGGAATTCTACACGAATTCCTCCCGGAATTCTACACGAATTCCTCCCGGAATTCTACACGAATTCCTCCCGGAATTCTACACGAATTCCTCCCGGAATTCTACACGAATTCCTCCCGGAATTCTACACGAATTCCTCCCGGAATTCTACACGAATTCCTCCCGGAATTCTACACGAATTCCTCCCGGAATTCTACACGAACTCCTCCCGGAATTCTACACGAATTCCTCCCGGAATTCTACACGAATTCCTCCCGGAATTCTACACGAATTCCTCCCGGAATTCTACAGGAATTCCTCCCGGAATTCTACACGAATTCCTCCCGGAATTCTACACGAATTCCTCCCGGAATTCTACACGAATTCCTCCCGGAATTCTACACGAATTCCTCCCGGAATTCTACACGAATTCCTCCCGGAATTCTACACGAATTCCTCCCGGAATTCTACACGAATTCCTCCCGGAATTCTACACGAATTCCTCCCGGAATTCTACACGAATTCCTCCCGGAATTCTACACGAATTCCTCCCGGAATTCTACACGAATTCCTCCCGGAATTCTACACGAATTCCTCCCAGAATTCTACACGAATTCCTCCCGGAATTCTACACGAATTCCTCCCAGAATTCTACACGAATTCCTCCCGGAATTCTACACGAATTCCTCCCGGAATTCTTCACGAATTCTACACGAATTCTACACGAATTCTTCCCGGAATTCTACAGGAATTCCTCCCGGAATTCTACAGGAATTCCTCCCGGAATTCTACAGGAATTCCTCCCGGAATTCTACACGAATTCCTCCCGGAATTCTACACGAATTCCTCCCGGAATTCTACAGGAATTCCTCCCGGAATTCTACACGAATTCCTCCCGGAATTCTACACGAATTCCTCCCGGAATTCTACACGAATTCCTCCCGGAATTCTACACGAATTCCTCCCGGAATTCTACACGAATTCCTCCCGGAATTCTACACGAATTCCTCCCGGAATTCTACACGAATTCCTCCCGGAATTCTACACGAATTCCTCCCGGAATTCTACACGAATTCCTCCCGGAATTCTACACGAATTCCTCCCGGAATTCTACACGAATTCCTCCCGGAATTCTACACGAATTCCTCCTGGAATTCTACCCGAATTCCTCCCGGAATTCTACACGAATTCCTCGCGGAATTCTACACGAATTCCTCCCGGAATTCTACACGAATTCCTCCCAGAATTCTTCACGAATTCCTCCCGGAATTCTACACGAATTCCTCCCGGAATTCTACACGAACTCCTCGCGGAATTCTAAACGACTTCCTCCCGGAATTCTACACGAATTCCTCCCGGAATTCTACACGAATTCCTCCCGGAATTCTACACGAATTCCTCCCGGAATTCTACACGAATTCCTCCCGGAATTCTACACGAATTCCTCCCGGAATTCTACAGGAATTCCTCCCGGAATTCTACACGAATTCCTCCCGGAATTCTACACGAATTCCTCCCGGAATTCTACACGAATTCCTCCCGGAATTCTACACGAATTCCTCCCGGAATTCTACACGAATTCCTCCCGGAATTCTACACGAATTCCTCCCGGAATTCTACACGAATTCCTCCCGGAATTCTACACGAATTCCTCCCGGAATTCTACACGAATTCCTCCCGGAATTCTACACGAATTCCTCCCGGAATTCTACACGAATTCCTCCCGGAATTCTACACGAATTCCTCCCGGAATTCTACACGAATTCCTCCCGGAATTCTACACGAATTCCTCCCGGAATTCTACACGAATTCCTCCCGGAATTCTACACGAATTCCTCCCGGAATTCTACACGAATTCCTCCCGGAATTCTACACGAATTCCTCCCTGAATTCTACACGAATTCCTCCCGGAATTCTACACGAATTCTACACGAATTCTTCCCGGAATTCTACAGGAATTCCTCCCGGAATTCTACAGGAATTCCTCCCGGAATTCTACAGGAATTCCTCCCGGAATTCTACAGGAATTCCTCCCGGAATTCTACAGGAATTCCTCCCGGAATTCTACAGGAATTCCTCCCGGAATTCTACAGGAATTCCTCCCGGAATTCTACAGGAATTCCTCCCGGAATTGTACAGGAATTCCTCCCGGAATTCTACAGGAATTCCTCCCGGAATTCTACAGGAATTCCTCCCGGAATTCTACACAAATTCCTCCCGGAATTCTACACGAATTCCTCCCGGAATTCTACACGAATTCCTCCCGGAATTCTACACGAGTTCCTCCCGGAATTCTACACGAGTTCCTCCCGGAATTCTACACGAATTCCTCCCGGAATTCTACACGAATTCCTCCCGGAATTCTACACGAATTCCTCCCGGAATTCTACACGAATTCCTCGCGGAATTCTACACGAATTCCTCCCGGAATTCTACACGAATTCCTCCCGGAATTCTACACGAATTCCTCCCGGAATTCTACACGAATTCCTCCCGGAATTCTACACGAATTCCTCCCGGAATTCTACACGAATTCCTCCCGGAATTCTACACGAATTCCTCCCGGAATTCTACACGAATTCCTCCCGGAATTCTAAACGAATTCCTCCCGGAATTCTAAACGAATTCCTCCCGGAATTCTAAACGAATTCCTCCCGGAATTCTAAACGAATACCTCCCGGAATTCTAAACGAATTCCTCCCGGAATTCTACACGAATTCCTTCCGGAATTCTACACGAATTCCTTCCGGAATTCTACACGAATTCCTTCCGGAATTCTACACGAATTCCTTCCGGAATTCTACACGAATTCCTTCCGGAATTCTACACGAATTCCTTCCGGAATTCTACACGAATTCCTTCCGGAATTCTACACGAATTCCTTCCGGAATTCTACACGAATTCCTTCCGGAATTCTACACGAATTCCTTCCGGAATTCTACACGAATTCCTTCCGGAATTCTACACGAATTCCTCCCGGAATTCTACACGAATTCCTCCCGGAATTCTACACGAATTCCTCCCGGAATTCTACACGAATTCCTCCCGGAATTCTACACGAATTCCTCCCGGAATTCTACACGAATTCCTCCCGGAATTCTACACGAATTCCTCCCGGGATTCTACACGAATTCCCCCCGGGATTCTACACGAATTCCCCCCGGAATTCTACACGAATTCCCCCCGGAATTCTACACGAATTCCCCCCGGTATTCTACACGAATCCCCCCCGGAATGCTACACAAATTTCTCCCGGAATTCTACAGGAATTCCACCCGGAATTCTCCACGAATTCCTCCCGGAACTCTACACGAATTCCTCCTGGAATTCTACACGAATTCCTCCCGGAATTCTACACGAATTCCTCCCGGAATTCTACACGAATTCCTCCCGGAATTCTACACGAATTCCTGAGAAATAATGCACTCAGAAATACAATAATTCCCCCAAGACTTTTACAAGAATTTCTTCAGGAGTTCTACAAGCATTCCTCCAGGAATTCTACAAAAATTTCTCTAGAAATTCTTCCTAGAATTTCTCCAGGAATTCTTCCTAGAATACCTTCAGGATTTTTTCCATGAATTCCTACAGAAATTTTTCCTAGAATTCTTTCAGGAATTCTTCCAAGAATTCCTTCTGGAAATCTTCCAAGACTTACTCCAGGAATTCTTCTACTGATTCCTCAAGGAATTCTTCCGAGAAATCCTTTGGAAATTATTGCTAGAATTCCTCCAGGAATTCTACAAGAATTCTTCGATGAGTTCTACAGGATTTTTTTCAGGAGTTCTACAGGGATTACTTCAGGAATTCTGGAGGAAATCCTCCAGGAACTGTACATACATTCCTTAAGGAATTCTGCAGAAATTCCTCCAGGAATTCTGTAGGAATGTCTCCTGGAATTCTGTTGGAATTCCTCCAGGAATTCTTCAGGAATTCCTACAAGAATTCCTCCAGGAATTCTTCCAAGAATCCCTCCAGGAATTCTTTCAAGAACTCCCTCATGAATTCTTCTAAGAAAATTATATCCAGTCAAAGTTGTCAGTCTTCCAAACGGAAAATCTTCGCTTACATTCGCCCGGTGTTCCATATGCATCAGTGCGCAAACAAATCCGTCCATCTTGTTTGTTTTTGTTTAGCATTTTGTCCCGTGCTTGGTTTTTAGAAGATTTTCATTTTCTTTTTATTATCACCCAAAAAGGATTGGTGCTCGACTCATTTCGGGTGTGTCACCGTTTCATTGCTCTGGCTGGAGAAAGCTGGCTGGTGGTGCATTCAGTGTGGGCTTTAAAAAAGCATTTCAAAGCTTCTTTTTTTTTTCTTTTGGGAAGGGAAGCCGTGTGTAGCGCAGCCGTTGTTGCTTGTGCTATCGGCTTTTGCTGCAGAAGAAATCTTTATGAACCAACCGAGTGGCTTTTGCATTCTGGTTAGGGCGAAAAAACGAGGAATGTTTATACTGCCGCAAGGTGATCATCATGAATCGGTCGGTCGGAATAAAGAACCATATGTCCTCGAAGGTGAGATGGGTTGGAATGCGCTTCTCGATGCAAACACGATTTTAAAATTGGAAGATTTTTATAAAAAAAATAAATCTTAAAATACAAAATATTAGCTGAAGCTTCCGTCTCAAAATCGTCACAGGGAGATATTAATAGTCGCTGAAAGTAATTGGTGTACATTATAAATACCACTATCCCTTTATTACACCTAGCAACTGGAAATCCACTAGCAAAAGTGAACCTGTTCCTCATGCACCATCTTGTATATCCGGTTGGAAATGTGAATCTAGGCAGACCTCCAATCTTAAATTTCCTTCTTGGTTCACAAGTGTTGCAACTGTTTCGCGACTAGTGCGCTATGTTGTTGATGACAAGGAGATAGATGCGCACTGCTTCCGAAATGACTTAAAACGTCGCTTGGCGGGTAGCGTCGTGACTCAGTTATGCGACGTCCGTTTTGGTAACGAAGCGACAATAAGGGTAATTCCACCAATACAGATATCCGTTGGTATGTGTTGGTACAGCTGTGCTTGCGGTGCTAGGATCAAGTAATGGCCATCATATTTTTTTTTCTAATATGTATAATCAGTTTTCACTATGAAATCTTTAAATTATTGAAACTTGAATTCATATATATTTGAGAACGAAAACATGGAACCATGAAGGACGAATTTTGCACCAAATCTCCCTTTGTATGGTCCCCAAGGCAGCGCAGCGGCAGCAGCCCTTTGTATGTACCGTTCGTGCTTTTCGGAAAACGATGAAGATGAAACGACGAGAGGCTCCACGTTTTTTCTTTCCAGTTGAATACTGGTTGCTCCAAGGGGGCAGCAGCAGCAGTAGCAGCTGATACGACAGGTCCCGCTTCGTTTGGTTTAGATAAGATGGTTTGTGCAGGGTGTCACATCTGAAGGCTTACGAGGAGATGTTGTTGGTTGCTAGGGCTACCTACACAATATGAAGTAATCACAAAAGGGACGGCACATAATTCGAAATTCAAATTGCCGTTGCCTGGTTGTTTCGTGCAGTGGTAGAAATTGAGAAGTAATCGTGTACCTGTGTTGGACGAAATCAGGTTGGTTTATTTGAATTTGGAGCAAGGAAATTTACTACCCTTGTTATTCAAGATGTTGGTCGGATTTTAAGACAAAATAGAGCAGATTTGTAAGGCGTTTCCACAGTAACAACAAAGTTTAAAATTCGAAGGAATCCATTCGACGAAAAATAGCAATAACAATATCAATACCAATGCCAATGACAAAAAAAAACAAAGCAATTCCTAAAACTTATACGTATATAAGACTAACCCCGGAGCGATCGCGTCGTATATTGAAAAAGGATGGAAACTTCTTTAGCTGGGTAAAATTGATGCACCCCTTGCTTGGCAAGGGGCTGAAAAAAAGATAAAATGACAATTTTTCATACATTTATCACGTAATGTCTCAAACATTCATGTTTCAACATGTATACATTTTTATGGAGGAAAATTTATACCTGTCAGTTGAAGCTGAAATTTCCAGATTTTATGGGAATATGAAGTCCTCTGAAGTCTCTCATCGTCCCTTAACCACATCTGAAAACTCCAGGTCACCTAGGGTTACAAGGGGTTTTGAGGGAGTTCCAGAGGCCCAATTTCTGGAATTTTGGAGGGGTTCAGGAGTGTTACAGGGGGTCTGAAAAGGGTTTCAGTGGGTTTCAGATGAATTTCAGTAAATTTCGAAGGCGTTAACTTACACAACTCGCTTTGTCAATCGCCAACTATACTCTTAATCTACTTTTTTTGGTATCGAACTCAGCATGTCAGAATTTCTGAAAGAATTCCTGAATGTTTTTTTGAATATCCTGTGGAATCTCAAAAAGTACACTTGTCAAACAATCCCAGGGAAATTTTTTATGAATCCAATAAATTGAAGGAATTTCTTAACAACTTCTTGGACAAATAGTTGTAAATAGTCCTCGAGAAATTCCATGTAGAAAAATGAATATTTTTAAGGAAATTCCTGGTAGAATATTCAAAAATGTTTTGTGGATTTTGTGAAAATATTCCTGGAGCAATCTGTGGAAGTATTTCTGAAGGAAAATTAGAAAAGATGCCAAGAAAAAACTCTTGAGGCATTCCTAAATGAATTCCTGTGAAATTTTCTATAACATACTTCTAAATAAATTTCTTAACCCTTTGGGGCCGGAGGGGTCATATATGACCCCAACATAAAAACGGCTGTATAAATTCAACCATTCAATAAAACAGAATACTGTCTTCGGCAAAGTTGTTGCAAATTGAGTCCTCTATTAGAAAAAAATGAGTATATTAGTATTTGGGACTTCACTGATAACCTAGAACATCCTGAACACCATGAAATTTCATGTATTTTCACCACAAATAATAGCATTGCATAACCTACTGGAATCCTTCAAGCTCTTGACATTTACAATGTCATTTGTAGACACTGTAGGGATATTCCCGGTCTGCCAAACTACCATGGAGTTTAGAACATCAGGTCTACACTCGTAACAGGCACCCATATCTGTTATACTGAGTGACGTTGCACCATCAACCGCAGTTACTGGAGCAATCTGAAGTCTACTAGCTTATTATAAACCTGTTATTATACTGTTCTATTATGAAGTCCTTCAAATCTACAAGAATAACTTTATGTGTTTTTACCATAAATAATAGTATTGCATAATCTGCTGGGATCCGTGAAGCTCTTGAAACATCATATGCCATTTAGAGACACTACAGGGATATTCCAGGTCAACCAAACTACTTTGATGTTCAGGACTTCAGATCTACACTCGTTACAACAGCCAGATCGGCTATAGTGAGTAACGTTGCATATTTATTCGTGGTTACTGGACCAATCTGAAGTCTACTTTTTCATTAAAAGCCTTTGAGACATCAAGGTTCGTCCAAACTGTTCTATAATGCAGTCCTTCAAATCTACAAGAACAACTTCGAATAAGTTCGTGCAGGAACTCTTGTGGAAGTCCTTCAAGAAATCTCTGCGATTCCATTGGAGTTACCCACGGACGTCTTCTACTTTTTTACAGAGATTCATCTAGAAATCTCACCTTAACTTCCACTAGGGATTAGTTTTGAAGATTAGTTTTGAGGAATACCTTCAAGTATTCCTCAAAGATTCATGCAGTCATTTTCCCTGGATATCTATTAGAAAATGTGTCCAAGTATTTCCAACAGGAATTTCCTCAAAATATCTTAAAAAAATATCTCCAGGAACTTCTCTAGCAATTTCCCCAAAAATTGCTTCAGAAATTTTCCCTGAAACTCAAAAATTTTCTCCGTAATTCGTCTAGAAAAATTCACAGAAATTTCCATTATTAGCCTTAAAACGAATTCTTTCTGATTTTCATTCTTTCCGGAAGTTCTGAAGAAATTCCTCCAGAAAATTTCCCAGGGATTCCTTTAGGAATTTTCCCAGAAATGCCATCAAGGATTATCCACAGATTCCTCCAGGAATTTCCCCAGGATTTCTTTCAAAAAATTAACCAGACGCTCTTCCAAATATTTTTTTCTGAATTTCTGTCGGAAATTTTCCAGAAATTTCTTCAACATTTCTCCCAATATCCCCCAAGGATTTCCACTAGGAAATGTCCTCAGGAATTATTCAAGAAATCGCCTTATAAACTCTTTTAGAAATTTCTTAGGAAGCTCTTCCGGAATACCCAAAATAATTTTATCATATTTTTTTCACGTAAAATTTTTTCAGGAGTTCCTCTGATAATATCCCTTGGAATTTTCACAAAAACTTACCCAGGAGCATCTCCAAGAATTTCTTCAACAATTTCGTCAAAAACTTCCGCAGGAATTTCCTCATGATTTCTGTTGGGAATTCCCAAAGAAATTCTTTCTGAGATTTTCCAGGAATTCTTTCAGAAAGTTTCTCAAAAATACATGTAAGAAATTTTCCAGGAATTTCTTTGGGAATATTTCCAGAGGAGTTCTTCCGAGATTCCTACAGGTACTTTCAGAAATTTACTAAGAAAATAGTCCAAGATTTCCCCAAACATCCCCACAAGAACGTCTAGAGACATTCATTCAGAAATTTCCCCTGGATTTATTTTGAAAAATGTGCCTGGAATTTTCCCAAGATTTCTTTCAGAAATTTTCCCTGCAATTCTTTGAGGTATTTTCCACGAAACTTATTCAGACATTTCTTCAGTAATCACTGTACGATTTTCTCCAGGATTTCCATTAGGAATTTCAGATGGAATACTCTCAGGAATTTTCCCAGGAATTCCTCCACGATATTTTACAAAAAAAGTTCCATCAATTTCCTTATGATTGCTCTAGGATTTTGTTCCAAGAGCTCCACCAGAAGTTTTCCAAGGATATTCTTCATAAGTTTCCTCAACTACCCTCCAAGAATTTCTTTATGTTTTTCCCAGGAACTGTTTAGGAATTTTATCCAGGAAATTATCCATAATTTCCCCCAAAAAAAAATTCGAGAACTCCACAGAGATTCGGGAATTTCCCAAAGAAATTTATTCCCCAAAAATTCTCTCTTAAATTACCCGAGAAATTTCCACAAGAATTCCATCACAATTTTTACCGGGGATTCATTCAGGAATTCTTCTAGAAATTATTTTAGAAATTCTTCTTGGAATTACTTCACAAATTTCTTCATGAATTCCTCCACGACATTTCCTAGAAAATACTCCAAGAATTTCCTGAGATGTTCTTCAAAAAATCCCCGAGAGTCTTCCAGGAACTTCACCAGGTTTCAGATCAGAATTCTCACAGGAATTTCCTTCAAGGAATTCCCCATGAATTGCTCCAAAAATTCCTCTAAGATTTTTCCTAGATATTTCTTCAAGATTTTTATAAAGAAATTTAAAAGGAATTCTCTCAGAATTATCTCTGGAATTTTTCCAGGATATTTCCCAAACATTTGTCCAGGTATTTTTCCAGAAATTCCTTCACCAGTCCTAGGGGATTCCTAAAGGATTTCCCTCGGGGATTCTTTCAGAAATTTCCGCGGACATTCCTCAAGGATTTCCCTCGGGTATTCCTCCAGGAATTCCTTTCGGAGATTCCTCCAGAATATCTCTAGGGGATCCCTCCAGGAATTCCCTCGGAGATTCCTCCGGAAATTTCCTCGGAGATTCCTTCAGAAATTCTCTCGGAGATTCCTCTTGGAATTTCCTTGGAGATTCCTCTTGGTATTCCCTCGGAGATTCCTCTTGGAATTCCCTCGGAGATTCCTCTTGGAATTTCCTCGGAGATTCCTCCTGGAACTCTCTAGGAAATTCCTCCAGGAATTCCCTCGAAGATTCCTCAAGAAATTCCCTCGGAGATTCCTCCAGGGATTCCCTCGGATATTCCTCCAGGGATTCCCTCGGAGATTCCTCCAGGGATTCCCTCGGAGATTCCTCCAGGGATTCCCCCAAAGATTCCTCCAGGAACTCCCTCGGCCATTCCTTCAGGATTTTCCGCGGGGATTTCTCCTGAAATTCCTTCGGGCCTCCTCCAGGAATTCCTTCGGGACTCCTCCAGGAATTCCTTCGGGATACCTTCAGGAATTCCTTCGAGATTCCTCTAGGAATTCTTTCAGTGAATCCTCTATGAATTCTTTTGGTAATTCTTCTAGGAGTTCCTCAGGTGTTTCCTTTGGGCATTCCTCCAGGAACTCCGTATATCCGTATATTCGTATATTCCTTCAGGAAATATTCGAGGACTTCTACAAGTATACGTTTGAGGATTCTTCCAGGAATTCCTTCACGAATTCTTGCAGGGGGTTCCACCGAGGATTTTTCCAGAAGTTTCTCTGGATATTGCGCCAGGATTCCATTCAAGGATTCCTCCGGGAATTCCTTCGGAGATTTCTCCAGGATTTCTTTTGAAGATTCGTCAAGGAATTTCTTTGGGAATTCCTTCATAATTTTCTTCGGGGATTCCTTCAGGAATTATACCGGAAATTCCTACAGGAATTTGTTCGGGAATTCCTTCTGGAACTTCATAGGGACGTCCATCAGAAATTTCTTCGAGAATATTCCTCTAAGAATCCCTTCGAGTATATTCCTCCAGCAATTTCTTCGGGGATTCCTCCGGGCATTCTTCCAGGAATACTTTGGGAGTTCCTTCACAAATTCCTTTGAGAAGTTTGCAGAAGTTCCCCTTGGAATATTGCAGAAATTCCTCCGGAAATCCCTTCAGAAAATTCTTCGAAAATTTCTCCAGAACATCCTCAGAGTATTTTCCCAATAAATTGTCTCGAAATTCTTCAAACAATTCCTCAAGAAAATCCTCTGAGAATTCCTCTAGAAACTCATCTTGGAATTCACGCAGAAATTCCTCCGAAAATTCTTCCGCGAATTCCTCAAGCGATATATCCAGGAATTCATTCTAAATTTCTTCTACAAATTCATCCTCCGGGAATTTATATAGAAATTCATCCAGAAATTTCTCTGGGAATTTGTCCGTAAATATCTCTAGAAATTTCTTCGGGAGTTCCTCCAGAATTTCTTCCTGGAATTCATCCATATATTCATCCGAAAATTCCCCAGGAAATGTCCAGTGAAATTCCCTCAGAGAAACCTAAAGTTATTTCCTCAGGAAATCCTCAATAATTTCCCTTAGGGATAACTCAAAACATTTCCACACAGAATCCTCGAAAGAATTCCTGGGTGTAATCCCCGAAGGATTTCATGGAGGAATTCCTGGAGGAATCCCTGAAGAATCCTCGGAGGAATTTCTGAAGGAATCCCCGAAGGAATTCCTGGAGGAATATTCCCGAAGAAATTCCTGGAGGAATTCCCGGAGAAATTCCTGGAGAAACTCTAGGAATTCCTTCGGAGATTCCTCCAGGAATTCGTCTGGGGATTCGTCCAGGATATTTTCCGAGGATTCTTCCAGGTATTCCTCCGAGGATTCCACCAGGAATTCCTCCGGAGTGAAAACTATGTGTTGACTTTAATATTACGAACTTCACTTGATTGGCTTAAGTAAAGTTCGTAATATTAAAGTCAACACATAGTTTTCACTCGAAATGAATGCATGCATGCTTCTCTTTAACTGATACATTATCAATTATATTGAATGCCACAAATTTGTTAGTTTTCCATTGCATTCTGTCTACAATGTTTAACATTACATGAGCCAATTATTAATCTATATCACGCTGCCATACACGACATGATTATTGTTCGGCGGAATTCTGTCGAAATAATGTAATGATACAACATTCTAGACCCATTTGCTTTTCTAGTGAAATAAATGCGAGTTAAGTTCAAACTGATTTTTTTTTGTAAACTGATGTTTCGTTTGGAATAAACAACGACGAGCAGTTGATAAATATGGTAAATTTCATCAGGGCTCTGAATTTCAGTTGGCATAACAAACTTATGTTATCAGTGTTAGCTTGGTAAATTTAACTACAAGAACATGAAAATTTATATAAAATTGATTATGGAACGTAATCGCATCGAGCCAATCAAGGAGCATAAACAAAATTGATTATTTTAATATCCTCGATTCCAACCGTTGGAAATATGGCAACGTCGAAAACAATTTGCCTAGAACTGCGCCCTCTGGCAGCCACTAGACACTAAACCCATTTACTGTGCTATCCTTTCGGAAAACCCAGTCCGTTTCTCTGCCCTTCCGAAATCAGCAAGCAAACAAACAAACAAACTTTGGCACGATGCTCACGAATTGCCAAAACGACCCCATAAATAAACAAATTCCGGCCAAAGCTCTCTCTACGTCTCTACTGTCTCAGTCTGATCCTAGCAGGCGACGCGTCCAAGCAACCAACCGACAGAACCGATTGATCCATGTCAAATATTAATATTCAGCGCGTTTTTCGGTGTGTAATCTCGCAGCAGGCCACATGGCCGGCCATGATTCCTTCCCCGGGAAAACCATCATGGCTACCATAGGTACGTGGGGGTACCTTAAGGCTGCGACGGGAAAAGACAACGCACCGAAAAACGGCCAAGACTCCTCGCATCCAGGGGTCGCCAACTGCTGGTGCCCCTCCCCGTTGTTGTTGTCGTTACAGGAACGGACGTACGAAATGGACCACCACCATCGTAGGGGAGAGTGGGGTAGGATGCACTTTCATTGAAAGATTTTTTGAGTAGCGAACGATGTTTTCTAAATTTTGCTCACTGAAATGTCCACTAAAAAGAATTGCAGATATTTTGGACAATGCTTGGTGAATTTCAACGGCTTACAGTTTAGTGAAATCTTCTTAGTATTTATAATTTTGCTGACATTTGTGAACAAATTTCATATTAACTTTCAACTTTCCACAATTCAGTAAAAATTAGCATAATATCCATAAAAAAATAAAAAGATATTGTCCAAAAATACTCGATTTCTGCTATTCTGCTATTCTGCTATTATCAACGCATCCCCTGGCTTTCGCCCATCTGCGTTGTCTTTTCACTAGGCAATACGTCTACCAATTGATGTTTATGGGCTTGCCGGACCAAGTCATGTAGCTAAGCCAAACACCCCACCTACAACTGTTGGGTAGGCACCATTGTCCCGCCCACTGGTCTTTTACAGCTAGTTGTAGGTGCATGTGTGCGTGTAAGTATTGGTGTATGTGTGTTAGTGTTGGTGTATTGTAGGCGCCAACTCGTTCTAATCCACTCTGATTGCTAACACCCTATTGAACCATTACCCTTAAATCTGGCAATCTATGAAATAGAATGAGTTAAGCGCCTGTACATAACAGTCAGTTAAATCAAACAAGAAATATTAGTATTAAAGCGAAGATACAACGAAGCAACGCCTCGAATCTCGAGAGCACAAACCCCAAGAACCAAATGACAGGCAGCGCCGACAAGTCAATCAACTGGCCACCACCAGTGATTAACCAATCGAGCAAACCCTCCAGCACAAACCGCCATCAGCTCTCCCGACCTGCGCCCAACAAATCCGAGGCACAGCCCAGCCATAGCTTCATCTTAAAACCAAAATCTAGATTGCAGAGCACAATACTTCCTAAGTAACCGCGCAGCTCGGGCCGCAAATCCCACACAACACGTCACAAATAAGCCAAACACTACCCCGTCCGTACAACCGAAACCGATCTAGGGTAGAGAAGGGTCTCTTTCCACTCCAACCCGGACTCAACTGCACCCACAGGGTAGCGCACCCCACACACACTGCACTCATGCATCCATCACGACCCGAGCCGCATGGTCACCTGGGTTGCTTCTATCTGCATGACCTCACCCAACCCGTAACGCAGAGTTTAAATCCCTCTCTTGCATTACAAAGCAGTCCCTCCTCCCAAAGTTTGTGCGTGGAATAAATGAGATTCTAAAGCTGAAGAAATCGTCACCAACACAACCGTCAACAATGAGCACGCAATGGTGTCGACAGAATCAATGACGACCCCCTCAGTCCCAAACCCAATTATCCTACACTACCCAAGTAACCACAATGCTGAGCCGTAGGAGCCGTACGCACTGCACGTACGAAGTACATACAGACCTACCCGCACCGCCTAAACAAACCACCTAGGCCGAACACAAGCGAAAAGCGGCACCACCACTGTTGAACCACGACTATACCAGTAAGTAGGTATAATCGCAATTAAGCAATCGTAGATCCATTCCCCGCTCCTACTCAGCCCTAACGATCCATAGCAATGCTTGTCAATATATGCACCCCACACACGCAACCCCCACAACCCAACAGTATGGTCACTTGAGTATCCCTGGGATTTTGATTACATGATGGTCAGGGATCACAGCCATCAAAACGTTCCACACTTTACCAGGGTTTGCGACCTGTAACCATCATGATTTCCGCTATGAGAAACCATGATGGCTAGCGGTGTTATTGTCCAAAAATACTCGATTTCACCGAAGTATTACCAATTTGTGTTGCTAAAGCGATCAATGCTAGATAACTGTTCTATTTCAACGACTCATTTCACCCCGCATCCCCTCCAACAAACAAAATCCAACGTTAACGTCAATGGCGCACAGCAGTGAAAAACCGGGATCCCAGCTTGCTTGGTCCATGGCAGAGGCACAAGAGAAGCAAGAGAGAAAGAGGGGGTCATTTGATTAATGAATTGAGATTATGTGCAAAACGGAGGTTTTAAGGTTGGTTCAAAATAGTTCTCAAAATCGAATTTGGTCGTCGTTCGAGCAGAGGGGGGTGACAAGAAAGATCCCGGTGGCCATAGGCGACAGGAAGGAGGAGAGTCCGTTCAGGCATAAAGACAAATGTGTTCCCATTGCTTGGATGGCATTTTACATTGCGACTACTAGGTAGGTACCTATCTAGCATTTGGTTTGTTTTCTTGTTGGAGTTAGTTGTTTTTTTTTGTAGGTAGGTAACCAGTCGTAGACGATGTTAGCTGGCGCAGGAATTTTGCAAACTTGGTAAGATGACTAGACTGGGAAAATTGATATGGATTATATCTACCGACGAAGCAATGTGACGTACATACGATGGCTACGCTTTGATAGTTTTCTACTTTTGACGACCTGCTTAACGTTCAGACGAGTTTGCCAAATAAGATAACAATCAATCTTTTAAGCTTCAATTAGCTGTCACTCAAAATATGACAGTGTTTCCAAATCTTAACAAGACCTACAAGAATTTACTGACTTGCAGTTATTAATGTTTTAGAAATCCTTGACTGCTTTTAAATAGAAATTAAAGGACTTTCTAGAATATCTTCAAAAGTTTCTCAGGAATTCTTTAAGGAACTTCTCCAGAAATTTCTCCCTAGTGAATTTCTCTGTGCGGGGTTCCGATAATGATTGTTTTAGGGCTTGTTCCAAAAATTTTATAAACGCTTGTATTAACAACGTGCGGTTTATTGAATAGTTGGTTTGAGAATGACAAGAATAAGTAAAAGTCAAAGAAGCAGGATTGCTGTGATTGGTTTAACGATTGCTTCTGACTTCCGGGTTGCTACGTCATCACCCCCTCTCAATCGTTGAGCCCTAGATTCCTTCGCATCTCGTTGAACCGTCCAGGGTCCAGGGACTTGGTGAAAACGTCAGCTAATTGTTCTTGAGTACCCACAGCCTTCACTTGGATTCGTCATGCAGCAATATGATCAGGGATTGGCGGCATGCACCGTGCGGTGCGAAAAAAGGGTGTGCTTCACACAATCGCAAGTGCTCGTCTCCCGTTTTGCCGAGAGACAAGAGACGTATGAGTGAGAGCTTTCGTAATTGTGCGAGAGACAATCGCAGCACTAGCTCTACGGCGCAGGGAGTAATGCACGGTGCTTGGGACTGCGCTTGTCTCCAAACAGAAAAAAATCAATTAATAAATTAATTGAAGAGTTTGTGTTTTCGGCAAAGTTGTTAAGCTTGTCAAGGGTTGACAAGTGATGGGTCGTATGATTCGAAATTTTTGCAATCATGCGTAGTATCAAGCCAAGTGCTAAGTACGGAGACAAGCACCGAGAGAGTGCAGCGTGAGAGACAGGAGAGCTCCAGCGCGCGGCAAAGCAAGCGAGCAACACACAACCGATTGCGCGTACTCGTCTCCTTCTAGTTTGTTGTGCTGTCTCGTAGCAGAGTGTGCAGCACGCAAAGAGTTTTGAGTCGCACCCTATCCCTGAATATGATCCCTGATGAAATGGTGTTTGACATCTATGTGCTTGCTTCGTTTCGTTTCCAAATTGTTGGCCATGCCGATGCAGCCTCTATTGTCCTCAAAAATGGTGACTGGTGTCTTCGGATCTTTAATCTTCATGTCTTCAAGAACTCCGGCCAACCAAAGTGCCTCTGCAGTGGCTGCACTCAAGGCGACGTATTCCGATTCACTTGAAGATATGGCCACCGTAGTTTGTTTCTTGCTGCACCATGAAACCGTTGATCCAAAAACTTTGAATACATATCCGGTTACCGATTTCCGGTCTTCATTATCAGCAGCCCAGTCAGCATCAGCAAATCCAATTAGCGGCTCGGTGTCTTGTCGTCGAAACTCCAATACGGCGTTGGCGCTTCCCTTCAGGTATCGGACGACTCTCTTTAAACATTGCCAGTGCGATTCCATTGGGTTTTGTTGATACCGGCCTAGGTACCCGACTGGAAAGCATATGTCCGGTCGGACACACAGCATGATGTACATTAGGCTGCCTAGCAGCTCCCTGTACGGTTGTCTTGTAGGTGTTCCATCTCGTTGTAGTTGCAATCCTTTCTCCATGGGTGACTTCGCTGGATTACATTCAGCCAATCCGAAATTCTGCACGATCCTTGCCACATGCGCCTGCTGCGAGAGTTGTAGAGTTCCAGCTTCACGATTGTATGCAATTTTCATCCCAAGGAAGTGGCGTGCCTCCCCGCAGTCGGTCATACAGAAAACGGTTGAAAGTTGCTGCTTCAAACGAATGATGGACTTCAATTTCCTCCCCGCGATTAGTAAATCGTCGACATACAGGACAACGTATAGCTCATCTTCTTCATCGCTTCTGATGTACAAACAGTAATCGTGACGAGATCGGTGGAAACCCAGCTTGACCATTTGGCTGTTGAATTTCTCGTTCCAGCAGCGCGGTGACTGCTTCAGCCCGTACAATGACTTGAGGAGCTTGCATGCCATGTTCGGAGGAGCCTAGACGCCTTCAGGAACTTCGATGTAAATTTCCTCCTTGAGTTCTCCATGTAAAAACGCAGTTTTGACGTCCAATTGGTGAAAATAGAATCGCTTGTGGACGCCTACCGCCAACACAGTCCGGATGGTTGATAGCTTGGCAACTGGTGCATACGTTTCTTCAAAATCCACACCTTGACGTTGTAGGAAGCCCTTCGCTACCAGTCGAGCCTTGTAACGTACGGCCTGGCCGTTCTCGTCTTCCTTCACTCGAAATACCCACTTGGACTTTAGGGGCTTCACGCCGCGTGGACAGGACGTCATCTTCCACACGTTATTTGCCTTCATGGACCGTAGCTCATCATCGATTGCCTCCAGCCAGTTATCACGATCGCTCCGCCTCTCGATTTCGCTGAAGCACTTGGGTACATCTGAAGAATACGAGCCAACAGAAGTTGCTCTGTAACCAGTGAAAAAATTCAACAACTTACCGGGGAGCTTGCGCTCCCGTTCGCTGCGCCTCAACGTCGGTTGTCCTTCGGACTCGAGATGTTCTGAATGCGAAGGGAGCGCCCCAGTACCATCCAAATCGGAAACGTCTTCGTCATCAGTGAGAATTTCATCATTACGAGCTTCAATCAACGGCTCTTCAGTTTCGATATCGGTATCAGGTCCTTGGCGTCCTTCGATTAACGGTTCGTGAAGATCCTGAGTGACTTCCTCCGCGTGACTATAAGGTATAACGACTAGTGGACCATTTTCATCTTGCTCACGGTTTTGTTCAAAGGGGTAACATGTTTCTTGAAACTTGACATCACGAGCGATTGAAATTCTCCTCGTTGTTCTTTCCCATAGACGATAACCGTTCGGGGCATATCCAACCATGACCATTTCACAACTTTTGGCATCCAGTTTCTTCCTTCGCTGTCCGGGAATCCAAGAAAACGCCTTGCATCCGAATACACGGAGTTTCTCCAAGTTTGGCTTCTCGTTGTACCAGCACTCCGCCGGGGTTAAACTTCTCGATAGGGCAACGGTAGGACTTCGGTTCACCAGGTACACGGCAGTAAGTACAGCTTCTGACCACAACGCTTTCGGAACATGCGAATCAATCAGCATAGTGCGGACCTTCTCAACAATGGTTCGGTTGAACCTTTCCGCAACGCCATTTTGCTGTGGCGTATAAGCAACCGTTGGCTCGATCTGAATGCCTTTCTGCGAATAGAATTGCTTCTGGATGTTAGAAAGATACTCACGGCCTTGATCAATCGTTAGCTTCGAAATCTTCAGATTGAATTTTGCTGTCACCAGCGCCTCGTATTCGCGAAAGCGGGCAAACACCTCCGACTTCCTTTTCATCAGGAACAGCATAGCAAAGTGGGTATGGTCGTCTATGAAGGAGACAAAGTACTTTGATCCATCCCACGCCGTCGGCTCGATTGGTCCGCAAACATCTGAATGGATTCTTTCCAATGGCCTCGATGATACAGGACGGGTTCCGTTGAAAGGTTCACGGCATTGTTTCCCCTTTACGCACGCGTCACAAAACTCCAGCTTGTCCGCCTTAAAATCAACACCATCTGCAAGGTTGTTACTTACAATCGATTTCATTCCTTGTTGACTCAAGTGTCCGAGCCTGCGGTGCCACAAATCGGTCGCTTCAGTTTGACACATATTCGCCGAAGGTACTGGGATGTCCACCTCGATCTCGTAAAGATTTCCTCTCAAATTCGCAGTAGCAATGACCTCGTTGTCCTTTTTGAGAACCGCTACGGAACCGCAGAAGATGACCACAACGCCCGCCTTCACCAGTTTCTTCACTGTCATCAGGTTGTCTCGTAACTCAGGAACAAAGAGTACATCCTTCATGATCAGCGGGGTGTTCTTGTTACTGCTTCCAGCGATAGTTCCCACAAACTTGGACACCAACGTTTCTCCGTCTTTTGCGACTTGAATTTCTATTGGTTGCTTGAGTCGGCGGCTTTCCGAGAACACGGCAACATCATTCACCAGGTGGTCGCTTGAACCCGAATCGAGCTTGAACACCAGCTTACCGGTTCGTGGTTTCTCCGTCTTGCGACTTGCTACGAAACTGACCGCCTTCCGTTGATCCGCCGAATTAGCTTCACCACTTTTCTGTCGACAATCTTTCTTCAGATGCCCTCGCTTACCGCACTTGTGACACTTGCCTTGAAACTTCGTTGGCTTCCGATTCTTTTCTCCAGAAAACGCTGCCAACTTGACATCGGCCGAGACTTCGTGACGTTCGGTTCGCTTGAGCTCCTCCGCCAATAAGCGTTGCTTCACGACCTCCAAACTCAGCTCTTCCTCAGGGATGTTTTCAAGTGCTGTCACCAAGGGGTCAAACGTATCCGGAAGGGTTTGGAAAAGCAGAATGACCAGGTCGGCTTCTTCGATTCTTGCGCCTGCAGTCTTCAATTGCCGGATCAGATCTTCAAACACCAGGAGATGCGCCCTCACGGAATCACCGTCCTTGAGCTTCAAACGATTCAGTTGCTTCCTCACCAGGTTTTGAGTGCTGATCGACCGCTTCGCAAAAGTGTTCTCGAGCGCGTTCCACATTTCCTTGGCCGTACGCTTCTCACAGACAATCGCCAGACATTCGTTTGCCAAGAAACTGACGATGAACGAATTCGCCTTACGATCTTGATCCTCAAACTTGATCTTCTCAGCCGGTGCTTCGGGTACATCCTCCGTAATCGTGTTCAAAACGCCCACGGAGTCCAAAAACATTTTGACTCGGAAGCTCCAGTGCTGGAAACCTGCACCACCGTCGAATTGTGGAATACCACACACAGCTTCTCTCGTAGAGGTGCCCATAACCTTTTATAAACGCAGAGCTTGTATTAACAACGTGTGGTTTATTGAATAGTTGGTTTGAGAATGACAAGAATAAGTAAAAGTCAAAGAAGCAGGATTGCTGTGATTGGTTTAACGATTGCTTCTGACTTCCGGGTTGCTACGTCATCAAAAAAATACTTCTGGAATTCCTCCAACAATTTCCTGAAATTCTTACAGATACTTCTGCAAGAATGCAGCGCAGAATACCTCTTAGAATTTTTCCACAGCTTCATTCAGAGATTTCTTTAGAATTAATCTGGGCATTTTTCCTGGGATATCCGTGAAGATTCCTTCATTTATTGTTCCTATGCTATTTTAAGGAATTTTTAAGGAATTTCTCCAGAGATTTTCAAAGAAATTTCACGACCATTTGGGATTTCTTACACTCTTTTGGGCCCAAGTAACAAAATTAATTTTATAATGCTTTTGAAGTATTCTTGAACACCTGTGCTTTAAAACCATGCATAAACCAAATTGCTCTGCAAAACAACATCAACGCAACCATAAACCCACCATAAGACCAAAGAGGCCCATCCTAAGATGCTCTTGGAGAGTTGTTTTTAAATTTCTCTTAAAACTTGTTGTACTTCCCAAGTTGTCCTCAAGGCGAATTGCTCTCTCCTTGTAGAATTCTTCAAGTGCACGATAAAACGATTATAAATTTGTCAGTGTTGTTGCTGATGCAGCTTTTATATCGACAGAAAAGTTTGATGAAATAAATTGAAAAAAAAACATGCAATGAAAATGACACATTATTGTAATCGGGATTAATTTATTACACAAATTGGATTTTTTTCCGTGGTGTAACACGGATGTCAAATGCCAAGCAAAATTCATCGTATATATGTATGTTGCAAGATACTTCCAAAAATTGCAACGCGCTTCCATTATAATGCACTAATAAAATAGTTTAACATATTATTCCTGGTCGTGAGAACATTTTTCATGAGTTTTCTCAACATGGCTTCCATTGAAATCTAGGCCGGTGGTCAGTCCATTATCGATGGTTTTAATCAACATCACCATAAGATCGTCTTAAACTTCTTTCAACTCATGCCAGAGCGAAAAGCATAACTCAAGAATACTAGGATTTATAACGTTCACAATGCAGCCTGGTTGGCCTCCATCAAGAACGTCTTAAATTTATTTCATCTTAAGCAAGGGTGAGAAGTATTTCTCAAGACTACTCAGGTTTATAACGTTCTTGATGTAGGTTTATGCAAACTCCGCCGAGAACGTAATAAATCATGTACGCCAAATTGTAAACAAACAATAAATTGTCGCACCGCGATGGATTTTGTGAATTTCGTCCGATAGATTTTATCATCAGCCCGGAACCGTTGCCACCTTTTTCGATAACCGGCCTTGATGCACTACAGTGCCTCATTCCTCCGGTCAGCATTTCCAACAGGTAAGTAGTTGTTGATTTTAAAGATCGATGATTGGAATCCAAATTGCACGGGAATCGACGTCCTGGATGACCAAACCCACCTCATTTCGGATGCTGTATCCGGAGGAACTTGGCACAGCACCGCACCGCGTCGCGGTTGGGTTTCCGGGTAAGTATTCTTGATTGGCAGCAATAATGGAACGATGAGAATCAAAATCTGATGCTTGAGTTTTTATTGTATTTTTCATGTACCAAACTGTTCTTATGCGAGAACAGTTGCTCTTGATAGAGAACGGATGATTGAAGTTAACTACAAGAGCCTTATAAAACTGAAAATAAGTTCAACAGTTCTTGTTGTATTTATGGTTTCCAAGTATTCTTGGAGGTGTTTTTAAAACTAAATAATGACGAAGAATAGTTGTGCTCAGCTGAAACTCCGATAAGATCAACTAGAATATACCGTCAAGGCGCCATTCACCGTGGGGGCTCCATTCACCGTGTGCCTTCGAATATTTTTTCATTATTTCCATATAATGATTGAATGATATGACAATTTCCCTTCAATTTCACCAATACAACACTAATGTATTGTTACCATGCCAAAACGCTCATTAGAAACATTTAAAAGTATCATTTTGACACTAAAGTGTGTTTACATGAAGCGGGTTTCTGCTCGTTCACTGCATTCATAGTGAAAAAACGTAAACTGCGCTAAGGTGATTTAAGCGATAAACTAAATGTAGTTACGTTTTTATTCCACCAAGAAGCAATTAAATTCACATATCAGGTATGTATTTTGCATTACCGACGTAAGTTTAACAAGAAAGTACGATAACTCGTACTTTTTAATTGAAACAAAAAGGCACGGTAAATGGGTACCCTAAAAATCAATGGTCTCCATTCACCGTGCCCCATATTGTCCCATATATCTAGAAAAAGTCGAAAATTTGAACATTCGTTTTTCTAATAAAATCTTGCAAGTTATTACTTGAAATAAATTTAAACGAAGAAAATTCCCTTGGCTGGGTTGTTTTGATCACTTTTAAACAAAGTAGAATAAAATTTCTCATACACGGTGAATGGGTCCCTACTACCACGGTGAATGGTGACCTACCACGGAATTAGGCGACCCTACTACCCTTTACTAATTGTACTATATCTACAAATTTTGTGAAAATTTTTCTACTTCTGTGGATATTGCTTTAATTTTAACCTATAATGAAGGCAATTAAAAGCGGCACCAACAATGTTTATAAGACTGGTGTCAAATGAGAGCCCTTATTTGCCCCGAATCCTCTTAGATCCACGGTGAATGGTGCCTTGACGGTACAATGTTCCGATAAAAATATCATAAAAACAATTAAAACCAAATAGAATCAAGATTGTTACTTGGGGGCCCAGTGTTGAACATTGACGACGACGGTGTGGTTCAATATTTGCGCGGGAGCGGTTAGTGATAGTTGGATCCAAGGAGGTAGGTTGAACTTGCTCGGGGTTGCTGCTTGGTAATCTTACTGCTATCTTTCCTACTTATAATTTGGATTCTTTAGTAAAGCCGGAGAAGGGATCACCATATTTTTTTCTTCTCTTCTCAGAGAGCGAGTTATGGCGCTTAAGCGTAGGCTTTCGAGCCAGGATATAAGGCGTAAATACCTATGTCCCATCCCAGGACAAAGCTGCAATGGAGTGACATTAACTTTCTTAGCAACGTCACTCCCAACGTTTTTGTTTCACACTATAATACATATTATATGGAGTGGCTGACGAGATGTCGCCGCTCACTGGTTTCAATTGTATCACTTGCAATGCATCATGCATTACTTGTAATGCATCATGCATTACTTGTAATGCATCATGCATTACTTGTAATGCATCTTCGATACATTGCAAGCTATTGCAAGTATTGATAATGACAAGAAAAATGATGGAAGTAGTCGATTCTATCATTTTCCAGGATTCTTCCAAGTGATGGCTGTGTATGTGTGGACTAGACTAGACTAGACTAGAACACTTTTTTGAGATTTCTTCATTTTTTTTTTTCAATAATTCCTTATGCGATTTCTTCAGGAACGCCTCTTGGGATTCCTCCAGGAAATTCTCCAGAGATTTCTTCGGGAATTTCTCTAGAGATCCTTTTAGAATTTGTCCAGGAATACCTCCAGGACTTCCTCCTGGTATTCCTCCTGGAATTCCTCAAGGCTTTCTTTGAGAAATTTGTCCAGGAATTCCTCTAGGGATTCCTCCCCTCTAGGATTCCGCCTTGGATTCCTTTAGAAATTTTCCTGGAATTCCTTCAGGCATTCCACCAGGATTTCATTCCCGAATTCATCCAGGGAATTCCTCCACGAATTCATTCAGAAATTCTTCCAAAAATTGCTCCAGGATTTTATCCAGGAAACCCTCCAAGAATTTCTCCAGACATTTCTCCAGGAAATCCTCCAGGTGTTCCTTCTAGAACTCCAGGCATTCTTTCAAGAATTTCTCCTGGTGCTCCTTCAGGAACTCTCCCAGGTATTACTCCAGGTACTGCTCACGTCATTCCTTCAAGAATTCTTCCACGAGATGTTCAAGGAAATCCCGTAGGAATTCTTCCACGGACTCCTCTCCAAGGATTCCTCCAGATTTTTTTCTAGGAATTCCGCCATATGATTTCTTCAGAAGTTTCTACAGGGATTCATCCCAAAATTCCTCCATAGATTTTACCATAAGTTCGTCCAAGGATTCTTCCAGGAATTCTTCCAGGAATTTCTCCAGGGATTCGTCCTGGAATTCCACCACGGATTTCTTCACGAATCCATCCAGAGCTTCATCCAATGATTTCTCTAGGTATTCCTGCAGGAATGCGTCCAGGAGCTCCTTCAAGAATTTCTTCAAAAGCTTCCCTAAGAATTCCTCCAGGTAATGGTTCAGAAGTTGATCCCCGAATTCCTCCTGGAATCCAGGCATTCCTTCAGAAACTCCTACAGATATTCCTCCAGGAATTCATCCAGAAACGCTTCCACGAGCTCTTTTAAAAATTTCTCCAGGAAATAATCCAGGTATTTCTCCAAAAATGTCTGCATGCATTCCTCCAAGAATTCCTCAAGGAATTTCTCCAGCAATTCATCAGGAATCCTTCCAGTGATTTCCATGGATTTTTCAGGGACTCTTCCTGGACTCGCACTATGGATCCCTTCAGAATTTGCTCCGAGGATCCCGCCAGGAATTTGCTCAGGTATTTCTCCAGAGATTCCTCCAGGCAATTTCCAGCATTCCTCCAGTGATTCCTTCGCGAGTTTTCGCAGAGATTCTTCTTGGCATTCCTTCTTGAATTCCTCCATGAATTACTCCTGGGATTCTTCCAGGAGTTCTTCCAGAGATTTGTCCAGAAATTCTTCCAAAGATTACTCCAGAAATGGCCCTTGTTATTCCTTCAGAAACTCCTTTCAGAATATCTTCTAAAAATTATTCAGGGATTTCTGCTTCCATCATCTTTTGCAGGAGTGCTTTCAAGAGTTTCTTCAGGGACGCCTGCAGGAGTTCTTGCGGTTTTTTTTAATTACTTCAAGAATTTGTAGAGGAATTACTCCAGTGGTCTTTGCTGGAATTCTCTAATATGTTTTTTACAGGTATGGCTAGTCCGGCGCTTGAACCAACTAAGACACTGAAGAAGTTACGATTCGTGAAATCGAAAGTCAAACTGGATACGAAGTACCACCCTAACCGGGTCCGTCTGTCACAGCTTTAGGAATTCGCACATTTCAGTTGGTGGCCTTTCTTGTATAGGGCACTGCATGAAATTCACTCCTTCTCTTTCACTCTTACAGATATTTTGTAAACCACAAGGCCAAGAAACGTCAAAATCCCATACAAAATCAAAACAATGCAGTGCCCTATAGAGAGCGAAGGCCAGAGACCATTCAGCCAACTAGTAGGCAATCCCGGGTAGAGGTAAAATACTGACAATCAAAACATGATATTGGTTTGATTGATATAAGAGATAAAAGATCTGAAAATAATATCTGAAAAATGTTCCTGGAACATCTGAACAATATCAAAATTTCAAGATCAGACGAATAGCTCGCTGCTATTGGTTAGATCTTACAAAACCTAAATATGTTTTGATGATGATGTTCCAGGAGTAAATTTTTGATTTTAGTTTTAGATCTTTTACCTCTTATGTCAATCATATCACTTTTTGATCTCCATATCAAAATATGCTATTATTGAGCTCTTTTCCTCTACTCGGGGTTCTTCCTCTTCCCATATCATTAATATAATACGGTGTAAGAGTTGATACAGCTGCTCACTGCCGCGCTTGAGAAGCTCGGCCGGGAGTTCTTCCTTCCAAACAGTCCTGTACTAGCTGTCTTGACCTCGTCTAACGTTGGAGATTCTACAGCTTGTCCGTCGTCGTCGATTCGAATTCTGTCTGTTGCTCTTCCGTTCAACAATAACCTCGAAGTGTTCTCTCCATATGGCAGTCACCATTGTTTTGTCTGTCAGCAAGTTTGCATCACGGTCGTTGCACTTGACGGGAATAGGCGCTGTTTTTCTCCGCATGCCATTGACAGTTTCGTAAAATCTCCGCATATCATTCTATTCCATACCCTCTTGCGCATGAGCAATCACGTTTTCCTCATGTTCTTTTTTTTCTTTTTGCTGTGG